>NC_143571.1:24529545-24832575 GCF_054136105.1 Typopeltis vanoorti
GGAATGAAGTGAGGAGACTTTAAGCAATATATAAAAAAAAAAAAAATTAGATTTGGCATTCACTTTGCTCAGAATATCAGATTGCACAGAGGCAAAAGTGTTTCATTTTTTTTATATGGCAGCATATTGTTTGGATGGTTAAAAATGTACAGTAGTCTGTTCTGCCTTCGACCTTTAGTAAAAACATTCACAGTATAGATTTACAACATAAATGTTGAAGTGGATATGGAAGCATGTCTAGGATTTTTGCATTTTTTTGTGCTTTTTTTTTCACTGAAGTCACAAATACTTTTTTGTTTCTTTTCATTGTTGATAGTTGTTGAATGGATTATAGAGTAAACATATGCAGTAATGCTCTTGGACATGTCACCTATACATTGAGCACCCATTCTTTTTGCTATAAGGTTCGTTGTAGTTGGTAGATTGAGTGGTGGAGACGGAAAGTTGTAGAGAAGGTGTCCTCCTTCGATGAGTCTTTGGACTCCCTGGAGGTGTTGTGTAATAATAATAATAATAATAATAATAATAAAGGTGGCATCAACAGTGTCTCTCACCACCCACACTCAAACTTCCTCCAGACACAGTGTGGCAGAGTAAGCAACAGCAAGATTATTTTAGTGGATCAGAGATCAACTAAAATTGATCATTTGTGTATGCTATCTAACAGTTGGCTTGCTATATCTTTGAATGCAGGAAGTCCTGGATATCCAGATTATGGGAAGGATATGTTTATGCTAAGAGAAATTGATAGTTATTCCAACGCATAGAATATAGATTCAACAGAAATCTTTATTCTGGAAGTTTTGTTGATATGTGTAGCATAAGATTTTTATAAGTTTGTGTGACTAATTTTGCTCATCAGCAAAATTAGTCACACAAACTTATAAGAAGTCTGGTACCCAATATTAGTTTCATAGTTTTGAGGATAAAATCCATCCACCATTATGTGCAGTGTGTGATCAGAGAAAAAGCTGGCACTACAAAAGCCAGAAAATAGACTTTATGATGGAAGCTTATTTAACTGATTTTTATTCTCATCCTGACCAGATGCATTAGAGATTATTATCATACTGGGACCCCATGGAGTCACACATCTAGGAGGTCCCTTTTGTCATGCACACAGTTCATCATACTGTACCTTAAACACATTTAAATTCTGCAGAAACCACGCTATCAAGCAATTCATTCCAATCATTCACAACTCTCTATGCAAAAAACGTGCTTCTCACTCCCTTGCTCATACCCTCCTTATACAGGTTCCAATGATCACCCCATGTTCCCTAATCTCCTGCCATTTTATGAAAAATCTCTTCAACGTTAATCTTATAACAATCCCTTACTAACATGTACATTTGTATCATATCACCCCCTCTTCCTCCTGTCTACCAGACTCTGCAAATTGCATTATCTCAACCTTTCTTCATATTCAGCCTTCCAGATATCATGAGCAATCACTTGATTTTTTCTCAACTTTTCCCTGGTATTTGCCTCCCAGAATATGTCCAATGATTGATGATGTAAGTAAGATCAGGTGCTGATCAACATTGGTAGAATTCATAGTGATAGCTGTTTATTAATTGAGATGTATTGTTGAATTTCTCATTATTTTCAAAAGAATGAGAGCTGTAAGATAGTAATTTGAATGTAAAGATTTTTCCTCCTTACAGATAGGTTGATTTATTCCAGTTCCACTATCAGCAGCTTAAATTGTTGATTTATTATTATTTTTTTCCTGGCATTGTTTTATGTCATTCAGCATATAATGAATAGCCACCAACACCCAAGCCTTTCAATACATCCAAGCTGCAAGATTATTGCCAAGGAAATAGGGTATAAAAGATGACAGAATACGATTGAATTCTGGAGAAATACTATTAGACCAGGAGACTTAATATTCAAATTGGACAAGATTATTTCTCTTTCTGGAAAAGTTTCCAGAATCATTAGATATTGTGAATTTGTAAATAATAGGAAGATATTTACTGGAATTGACAATGCAGAATTGGAACAAAAGTAAGAAGCTAGGATATCAATTTTTTCCCTTTGGATAATAGTACAATAGAAAAACATCTGAGTGCAAAAGAAGCAAAGGCAAGGTTGACACACAAGTTACAATGAATAGCTTTAGAAAGAAACTAAAAGCACCAGCTGCCTTTTTTAATATGTGAATCTTACCCACAAACTTCTGATCTAGAGATCCAACATGGAACTTTTTCAAGATATTTTGGGTTTCCAACAAACAGAGCTGTAGGGTTGCGTGTCCCATGATATTTATCTACCACCCAAAAACATTCACAAGCCTCTGTGGCCACAGCTGGTTGTTTGAGTGGAGATTCTGTTCACTTATCCAACCACAATTGTCATTTAGCCTTGATTACTTTGCAGATAAATACTCCTTTGCTAAATACCTCTTACAATTTCATTATTATTTTTATATCTGATTTTCTATATATATATAGACCATATTACATGAGGACTAAAAATGTATAATTTAATGAAGATCTATTAGATTTGTGAGTTGATAGGTACCCATCATCAGAAAACTAAAGATGTTATACAAAAAAGTTTAAAAACTAGAGAATGTAAACACAGAATATTGGAAACTATAAAAGAATATAAAAGATTAAAAAATTAATTAAACTAAACTGTGTGTATGACTGAAGGAAAAGATAACTAGTTGAGTTGATATTGTCATGTACTGAAGGGTACTGTGTGTATATCTATATCTAGGTTTGAGGATGTCAGATTTTATTAAATATGTTCTTCTGTCATGACTGATGTTACTTGTAACTTGATGTAGACACTAGTGGTACAGATGAAATATTCATGTTTAACTGTTATGTTCTTATTTCAACCACCCAGTTACATTAATAATAGTAAAAAAAATCTGACAAATGCTGGCTATAACAAAAGTTTATGCATGTCTTTCATCATCAAATTCCTGATATGTACCCTCAAGATGGGGGATACAAGATAATATGAACATGAAAAATAAAAATGAAAACGAAGCCCATGAGTGCAATGTAAATGACATCGCTTTTCCTTTCACTTAGCACATTGGGCTTACCGGAAGTATCAGATGAAATCAGCAGAGGATAGCTTTTATCAAGAATGAGAAAGCTGAAAGTATGACAACATAATTTTAATGATATTACATTTACTGATATATGAATGCATATCTTCAGTTTTCATGTCACCTTTATCATCTCGAATTAATTTTACAATACTTTTCTTCCATTTCTAAGCTTTTTTTCTGTAGCTACCAGAATGTTTTGGCACCTTCCTGATACTTATTTCTATGTTCTTACCAAAATCTTCCCCTGAGTTTTGTTTAACTAGTTTTGCACAGTGCTCCACTTTCTTACATTTTTCTCTGTATTCTTTAAGAGCACAAGCTGATTGATTTACTTACCAGGAACTTTCGATATGTTTTCTTCTTTTTCTTCACTGCCTCTTTAATTTCCTGAGTCCACCATGGAGTTCTGATTTTTCTGTCCTTACAGAAAACCTCACCACATGCCTCTGGCTGAATCAGTGTTTTCTTCAGGATTTGCCATTGAATCACCAAGGTTGTTTCTTGTTTTCAAATTCTTTCAGCTTTTCTTCAGTATGTTTGTGTATTTGATTGTACAATTAACCTATAAAAGCTGCTCAGCCTTGATTCATTTTAAAACTTTCTTTCACAAGTTTTTTTTCCTGCTCAACAGTAAATAGTGATCACTTCCTATTTCAAATCCTTTGTATACTCTTGTGTCCTGATCCAGTATTAAAACGTTGCTATCAACTATAACATAGACAGTGAGACTTTTCTTATTTCTTGCATCTTCTCACGATATGTTAGTAATAACTAATCCATGTCCTGAACAGAAATCCAACAGGCATTTACTGTTATTTTTAGTTTGCACTTTTCTCCAAATTTTCCCAAAACATATCGACATGTTTGGTAATCATTTTCTACTCTGCTGTTTAGATCACCAACAAGGAACAACTTTGCCTTTATAATCAAGTCAGCTGCCTTCTCTAATGCCTGAAAAAGTTCCTCCATTTCTTTTTTGTAGAACTTTCTGTGCAATAAACACAAATAAGTCTCGTTGTCCAGTTCTCTATTCTATTTGCCCATATCACTGCTGGATATCGCCTGCCATTCAAGAAGATTTTCCTTGATTGTTATTGCCTGAATATAACATTTTGTATTTGTTGCTTAGAAAGAGCCCAAATGTTTTTGTCTTCTTTGTTTCAGTCATATCTGTTATGTTGATCTGTTACTTATCTAATTCTTCTGCTAGTTCAAGTTTTCCCCCATTGTTTCTTATGTTGATAGTATAAATCTTGAACTCTGTTGATGTTGAATTAGGATGTATTCTGGAATTTAGCCCTTGTTTACCTGGGTGATACCCCAGCCGGCATGAAATTCTCTCATGTTGTACTATCATTTTACATTGTGGTTTAAGCCAATAAGAATACAGTTTGGTTAGCTAAATACAAAATTGTCATCCCGTCCTCATTCATTCAGTATCCAGGTAGATACCAAACAGGGTGCACCATGAGGGAATATGAGGATTTGGACATTAGGTGAGAAGTCCCATTCCTTTAAAAAAGGCTACATGGAAGTCTCCTCCCAGATATCTATTTTCTGATGTTATTAATAACATATTTGTGGTATCTGTTGTATTAATTATATAATTATTATATTACATATATAATTATATGTAATATTTACCACTTGAATTTGGACATGATGTAAGTTTTATACATATTGGTAATTTTCTTTTAACTTTACTGAAACTTGAACCACTTAAAAGTATAGGGAGAAAGAGTTTGAGATTTTAGCGAAAGCCAATTGCAACGTGCTTGATTCTGCTTTTGAGCCATGACACATTTCACGGAAAAACCGAGGTTTAGATTAAGAATAAGAATTTAAAGTGGCATTAGAAATGAACATTTCCATACATATAGGAATTGTTTCAGTGATGCATTTTGTGAACTGAAGTTTGAACCAAGAGTGATGTTTGTGAAGTCACAAACATCACTCTTGGCATTTTTGTAATATCAGGGAACACACATATCAACTGGATCTGTGAGTGTTGTATGGAAGTAGTAAAGTTGTTATCTGATAGAGCACACAGTGATTAGGATGATGTGGTATTTGTGTGGGTATGTAATTTGTGTGAGATCATCATCATTGGTGATAGCAAATGTCTTGTTATTTCTGCCTGTTGAATCAATGCTGTTAGAACTGTGTTCATTAATATCTTTGAGGATGATGCCTTTTCTATATTAGGAAAGTTTGATTGTAGTAGTGAAGTACTGGAGATAGTAGAGAATAATCCTCTAGTTTTTATTTGAAGTTAATTTACTTGAAACTTTATTGTAAGTAATCCATTACAGTAAATAATAGTAAACATATACAGTTGTAGAACTGTCACTATTGATAAGTGAGCTTTCTGTTGGTTTGAATGAAGTTACAAGAAACAATTGATGTTGAATTTTGTATGTGTTCAAATTTTTTGCAGTCCCTTGTAAATAATAATTCACACCAGTTGCCAACATTGAGAGCATCAAATGGAGAGAAGAATGAATGCGATCGTAAGAGAAGACAGCTTCCTGTTATACCAGCTGATAAGAAACGTAAGTTACCATAATTAGACATTAATCTTTGCTTTTTTCTTCTTCTTCTTCGTCTATGATCTCTTGTGCTTTTAAGCATCGAGATTTTGCCAAAGAGATTTCCATGCCGTTCTGCCAAGGCTTGTTGTTTTGCTTCTTTCTAGTTAATTCCCTTCTTTTCCAATTTTTCTTTAATTTCCTTTTGCCAACCTTCCATTTGATTAAAATGTCCAAACCACCTCATTTGGGCTTGTGTTATGAATTGGTTCAGAGGTGCAACTTGAAGGCTGTCTCATAGTTTGATTTCTTATTCGGTCTGTCTAGTCTTGTTTTTTGTGCCACTTTCCTAAGATATTTCATTTCAATTGTTTGTAGTTTATTTGTGTTTCCTGTTGTTAAACACCAAGACTCGCAATTGTATGTTAATGTTGGTAGAAATACTGAACAGTACATACACTACCATTTTGGTATTCTGGGTGACTTCTTTCTTATCTAGGAGTGGGCCTTTCATCATAGAATAGCTTGTTTCCCCTGGTTATCCTGTTGTTAATTTCTGTGTCTAGTCTACCATCTTCTTGTATATTTGATCCCAAGTATTTAAAGGAGTGGATTTGTTCTGGTTGATGGTTCTCTATTTTTATTATGTGTTTCGGTTGGTTTCTAGATATGATCATTGTTTTAGTTTTATTTATATTTATGATCATATTCCTTTTCTTTCTTCATACCAAATATGATGTTGTACTGCAAATCTTCAGCTGTATTTGCTAGAATCACTACATCATCTGCAAAAGCCATGTGTGAAATCTTGGTTTCTTTCAGTTTCCTGTATCCTAGGTGGAACTTTTTTGTTTTTGTGGCATGCTTTTAAAATTTCATCCATTACTATAATGAAGAGAAGAGGGCTGAGGATACAGCCTTGCCTCACTCCTACATTTGTTTCAAATTCTTTTGATCTATTATTACAAGTTCTTACATAATTTCTGTTAATTTTGTAGAGGCTTTGTATGGCTGCTATTAAGTTACCTTGTATCTTGTTTTGCTTTAATGTTTGTCATATTAAGTGTCTGGAAACTTGGTCCAAGGCCTTTTTGAAATCTATAAAACATGCATGTAGTTCTTTCCCATATTCCAATGTTTTCTCTGATATTTGTCTAAGACTGAAGATAAGATCCTGCATGCTTCTATTTTTTTTGAAAGCCATATTGCATTTCGTCCAGTGTATCCTCTATTTGGTTCCTAAGCCTCTCTTCTAAAATATGGGCATACAATTTTCCTGGAACGCTTAAAAGCAAAATTCCTCTATGGTTTTCACATTTATGGTTGTCTCCTTTCTTAAATATAGGGATTATCATTGCTACTTCCCAGTCTTTGGGAATAATTTTCTTTTTCCATATGACATTGAATAGGTGTAAAAGAAATTTTATGGCTTTCGTTCCTAAATTCTTTACCATTTCTGATGTTATTTGGTGATGGCCTGCTGATTTTCCCAGCTTTATATTATTTATTGCTACTAACAGTTCATTTGCATGAATTTCCTCACTTTGATCTTCTATTTTGCTTGCATGTCTTGCTCTTAGGGTTCCATTTCCTGCATCTTCCAATAATTCTTGGAAGTACTGTTTCCATCTTTCCATGATGTCTTCGGAATTTGTGAGTAACTTTCCATCCTTTGTTTTTGATAAACTTTATGGAGCATCTTTCTCTGACCTTGTTCTTCTTAAAGCATTATAGAAGAGTTTTTGGTTTCCTTTAAAATTTTGTTCTAAAGTATGTCCAAAGTCTTCCCAGCATTTTCTTTTCTCTTCTTTCACTAAGGTTTTAACTTTATTTCTTTGATTGTAGTATAGTTCTCTATCAGCCTGCAGCTTTGATGTTATATATCTCGTCCACAATTGCTTTTTCTTTTTAATTTCTTCTTTTAGTTCTTCTGTCCACCAGAAGAACTAAAAGAAGTGTTTTGAACCTGTACTATAGGCTTTCTACATCTTAGTCTTCATATATCTCTTTTTCTACTTTTTTCATCTTCTCTTCTATTTTACTTTTATACTCAATGGCTGTTTCTTCTTTCTTTAGTTAGAAGTTCTTTATCTTAACATTTATTTCCTTGCTACTTTTTCTACATTTTTCAACTTTTATTTTATGGATTGTTTCCAATACTAATAAGTAGTGGTCACTGCCTATTTCAGGACCTCTATAGATGCATTTTTTGTATACTTCCAGTATCTGCTTACGATCTGCTTATGATGGCGTAGTCAGTTATAGATTTTTCATTTTTACTGGGCTCTTCCCTGGTAAACTATGGATTTCTTTATGCTTGAACATAGTATTTGCTATTACTAAATTATTTGTAAGGCAAAGATTTATTATTCTTTCTCCATTATTATTCTGGGTTATTTCTCCTTGTGATCCCAGCACTTGTTTCATTTCCTCATCTACTTGATTCCCTACCCGGCTATTAAGGTCTCCTAGTAGTATGATATGCCCTTGAACTTCTTCAGTTGTTTTTTTTTTTTGTAAGAGTTCAAAGAATTCATCTTTAATTTCTTTATTAGCATTATCATTTGGGCCATATGCAACAATTACAGTGAATACTTGGTTATCTGATTTAAAATCTATAGTGATTGTCAACAACCTTTCATTTATTAGTTGCCATTTAGTAATATATTCTTTGAGATCTGGTTTAATTATGCAAGCTACCCCTTGTTTTCCCCATTCTCTTGGGTTTACCCCTGAATAGAAAAGTATATATCCATCTTTCATTTTCTGGCAACCTTGACCTTTCTTTTTTGTTTCTGTGACTGCTAGCAGATCCAATCTTGATTTTTTAAATTCATCTATTAATTCGTTTTCTTTTCCATATAGACTTTTAATGTTCCATGTTCCATATCTCATGTACCTTTTTCCTCGCTTTGTCGTTATCCATTTAGGCAGTTCGGCCATCTCTTTGTTATTTCTTTTAATGGATGAAATTTTAAGGTGTGTAGGGATTAGCCTTCAGCACCCGAGTCTGGTGTTGGGGCTGCCACCTTCGAGGCTCCCAGACCGGTCTGTGAGAGAAGTGCTATCCTGTTGGTCTGCGGGAGATGTTTTATTTCCCTCCTACCTTCATAGTAAACTATGACAAGCATTCCCTGATCTGCCACCAGGGGATGCACCCGATGGGGGTTACAGGTGTCCCCCCCACGGGTTTGCTTTTTTCATATGTAACATTTGTAATAATTTCGTGTGTGTGTGTGTGTGTGTGTGTGTGTGTGTGTGTGTGTGTTTCCCTTTCCCTCTATCCATTTAATTTCTAATGGAAAGATTCTTGATATTATTAACACAGGTGCAATTGATTTTACGGTATTTGAAATTTTATTTAATTGCAAATTCTTTACTTTAACTGTTATTAACCTAATGTCAAAACTGAACAGTAAAAAATTTTATTATTGAATCTTTTTTATTTATTATTTTTAATTATCATTGTTTTAATCATTACTATAGATCAATTATTTGGCAGAAATTACCAAAAAAATACACAGTTAAACCTTTCTATCACTGTGCTTCTCCCATGTCTGTCTCAGACTTGACACTTCATATGTGATATATGTATCATCATCATTAATTTCTTGATATATATACCCACAAGTGGTGTTCAGGTTACTATGACAGGACTACATGATTAAGTTTACATTATTATTAATCTCCTATCCACAATTTTTCCCCAAATTAGTCTATTACTTGTAAGCTCTTCGATATTGTCATATCTAACATTTCATATGTTAGATATGACAATATCGATATGACAGATATGACAGAGGAAGACCAAGGTCTAGCAGTTCTGACTGAATCAATCCACCTAGACCTTGGTCTTCCTCTGGGTCTTTTTCCTGCCATCTTGGCATCAAACACTTATTTTGTTAACCTTTCCTCACCCATTTTATATAAGTGGCAAAACCACCTTACATTAGCTCTGCTGACACATTCTTATTGAATGCTAATAATGTCAAGTTCCTTTCTAATATCATCATTTTTAATATGATTCTGCCATTGATGCCATCGGTTCACTCCCCCCCCCCCTTATTTTTCTCAGGAATCTCATATGTGGTCTCTAATCTTTGATCAAGTGCTTTATTTCTAACCCAACTCTCAGATCCATAACTTAAAACTGGTTTGAACATGGTCTTGTAGTAGTGAAGTACGAGATACTAGAGAATAATCCTCTAGTTTTTATTTGCCAAAACACCAAATCAGTTTAGTGTTTTGGCAAATAATTTCTCTCTTATTCCATATAAATTTATTCAGCTGGCTATCTCCATACCAACTTTGCTTATTCTATTGTCTATTTCCAGATTTAATCTATCATCTTCACTAAAAATGGTGTCTAAATAGCTGAAATATTTTGTTCTATAGGTTTTATTTGTTCTATAGGATCTCCATTCAGAATGCATCTGAAGTGTTCTATGTTCCTACCTATTTTCATAGTTTTGGTCTTTTTATTGCTGATTTTCATGTCAAATTTTGTTACTGCTGTTATTTAATTTAGTTAGAAAATTCTGGAGACTTGCATTAGATGAGTTTAGGAGTACAGCATCATCTGCAGAAAGCAAAGAGCTAAGTTTGACATCTCCAATTCTGATATCAGGCTTGATGCCACTTGCTCTCATAATGTGATCCATATAGATGATAAATAAGAGTGAAGACAATGTGCATCCTTGTCTTCTCTCTGATTTTACATCAAGCCATTTTCCTGTATTTTCTTCAGTTCTAACTGCTGACTGATAAATATAGCCTGTGAGACTATGTATTGCTCTGTATAATGTTCCATTCACTCCATATAATTATAGTCTTTTGAAAAGATTTTCTCTGGGCATCTTGTTGTATGTCTTTTCCAAATCTACAAAACTTAAGTAACAGATTCTTGTCATATTCCCACTATTTCTCAACTATATGTCTTAAAGTGAAAATCTGATCTTGGCAACCTCTATTTGGCCTGAACCCAGCTTGTTCTCCTTGTTCTTCCATAATCTTTCTCAACCTCATTTCAAGTATGCTTTCATAAATCTTACCTGGAACACTCAGCAGGGGAATTTCATTGTAATTCTCACATTCAGCTTTATTTTCTTTTTTATAGATGGGTACTATGAGAGCTCTATTCGAATCATTGGGAATTCGACCTTCTGTCCAGGACCTCTGAATTATGCAGTGTAGCCACTACACTGCATAATTTTTATACCTTTTATACCTCCATACTTGAGCATTTCTGGTCAAATATCATCTACTCTGTGCTTTTCCGCATTTCAAGTTTTTGATGGTTTTTTCTACTTCAAGTATTGATATGTATTCCTCTTGAAAATTTTCTAGTATGGTTCTGTTGCTGTGTAATTTATTTAACAGTCTGTCAAAGTAATTACTCCAGGCATCCAGGATATCCTTATCTTCAGCTTTCATGTCACCATTATGATCTTTGATTCCTTTTACAGTACTCTTTCTTCCATTTCTAAACTTCTTCACTAGCCTCCTCCAAAACATTTTGCCACCTCCCTGATATTTATTTTCTATTATCTTACCAGTCTTCCTATGACTTGTTTAGCTACTTTTATACACATCTTAGCTCTCTTACATTTTTCTGTTTTCTTATAGGGCATCTGCTGACTTATTTGCTTGGAATATTTGGTGTGCTTTCTTCTTTTCCAGGACTGCTTCATTAACTTCTTGTGTCCAACATGGTGTTCTTATTTTTCTATCTTAGCAGACAACTTCACCACATACCTTCCTAGTTGAATCAATCAATGTCTTCTTCAGAGTTTGCCACTGAGACTCCAAGGTTTGGTTCTTGTTTTCAGATTGATGCAAATTTTCTTCAATAATGTTTTCATGGTTGAGGCTACAGTTTACCTGTAAAAGCTGCTCAACTTTAATTCTTTTTAAAACTTTCTTACTTACTGTTCTTTTCAATGTGATATCCATTTTTATCTTGCTTAGTGCTAAGTAATGGTCATTTCAAATCCTCTGTACACTCTTATGTCCTGAACCAGCTTTATAATATCACTATCAATGATGGTGTAGTCAATGAGGCTTTTCTTATTTCTTGTGTCTTCTCTCCATGTGAACTTGTGCACATATTTATGTTAAAACATAGTGTTAGTAATGATTAATCCATGTCCTGAACAGAAGTCCAGCAAATACCTACCATTATTATTAACTTTGCCTTTTTCTCCTTCCCAAAATGTTTCTGTATGCCTGGTGAGATTCATTTCCTACTCTGCTGTTCAGGTCTCTAACAAAGACTACTTTTTCCATTTTCTTAATGTCAACTGTCTGTTCTTAGAACTCAAAAAACCTCCTCCACTTCTTCCTTAGAAGAACCTTCTGTTCGACCATAAGTACAAATAAGTTTCATTGACCATTTCCCCATTTTGAGGTTTGTCCATATAACTCTACTTGAAACTATATAATAGCAGCAAGACATATCCAACTTTATCATTCTCACCCTTAATTTCTGTGGGTGAATGGTTTTATCAAATATGACATGCCTAGAAAGAGACTAGTAAAAAAAAAAAATAATAAACTAATGCCTTTTGTTCCCTTATACAAAGTAGGCAAGAACCTTCTGTTGGACCATAAGTACAGATAAGTTTCATTGTCCATTTCTCCATTTGAAGTTTGTCCACATAACTCTACTTGAAACTATATAATAGCAGCAAGACATATCCAACTTTATCATTCTCACCCTTATTTTCTGTGGCTGAATGGTTTTATCAAATATGACATGCCTAGAAATAGAACTAGTAAAAAAAAATAAATAAATAAGCTAATGCCTTTTGTTCCCTTATATGAAGTAGGCAAGGCCATTTAGCCCTGTCTAACTTTTGAAAACTCAGTGGGCAGTTCAATCTCCACTGGTAGCCAATCAGAGATAGCTGACCCATGGCTATCACTAATTTAAGTGGCCTGCAGTGAAGAGCCGGCTCAACAAGTGCTGCCATCTCATAGTTCCTAACTCTAACGCAATATTTTTAATGTCTGAAATAATGTGGGTTGTACGGTCGATTTTCTTGAGTTTACGGGATGAAAAAACCCGAGTTTCTGGGAGAAAAAAGCCACTTGCACATGTCAAAGATTGACTAACTCGAGAACTAGTAGAACAAAGGCTTTGAAAAAGTTCCTTTAGTCAGTGACTAGAATCGAAATAACAATGCTCTCTCTCTTTGGGTGGTTTAGTGTTGAAGAGTGCAAACACCACTTCCACTTCGCTACACAGACTCCTGTAGTAAATGTACAGATGTATCCTGCTACAGATGGTATTTGAATCTCTAGTAAATGTAAAAGATTCAAATTCCATCTGTAGCAGGATACATCTATATAGTTATTTTTTAGATATAGCTAAGTAGCCTGACCTAAGCAGAAGTTATGTACTGTTGTGTTTTCATTAGCACGAAAACAGACAGCTGGCCAAAGTGACATTTTTTCACAGCAAACTTTGGGTTGAAATCTTCTGTGTTACTGTTATGTGCTGCTTTACTGCTGCCATTTTTGTAATGTTAACAAGCAAATTAATCAAAATAACCGAAATAAATACTTTATAATTAGAATCATAAATTTTGTTTGTGCATCAACTTTTTTTCCCCTGGATCATAAAGTAAATTACAATTGACAAGAACTTACATTTTTTTTTTCATCATTTACCCAAGTGTGGGCAAAGCAAAACTATCATGGAGGAATTATGAGAGTTTTACCTTAATACCCATTTATTTAAAAAAAATAAAATAAAATAAATGCATATGATAATTATAGAAAAATTTTAGTGCCCAGTCAGTGTTCAGGAAAGATTTATAAAATCATATTTGAGAAGAGCTTAAGAAAAATTGCCGAAGAAAAACTCAGGGGAAGAATAAACTGGTTTCAGGCCAGATAGGGGTAGTTTGGAATAATTTTTTTTTAGTTTAAAAAGTCAAAAAATAATAAGAATATAACCAGAACTGACATACTATGCCTTGCTGGAGTGGGATTCACATAAAAAACAAAAAATAAGATTAGCACGGTGAACACTCTTCAGTCAGGAGGATTGGATAATTATAATTTTTAATAATGAGTCCCAAATTCTCTAGGCATTGGAAATTCACATTGTTGATGACTGTCATTGCAAGGAAAGTATAAGTGTGTTTGGAAAGAGGACTTTTGAAAGAAACTTTTAAAAAAAGAAATAGGAGGAAAGCATCAAATGAACACAAATGTCCTTTGGCCTGCACTGCTTGCCTGGCTGAAGTCCAGTAGAAAATCTTTGGTGTGTGTGTGTGTGTGTGCTCGTGTGCGTGCGTGCGCGCGCCAACTCAATAACAATTAAGTTATTAAAATGAAAAGCCAAATGGCTAGTTTTCTGGCAACTTAATAGATATTAAAGGGATAAAAATCCTATGTTATTATATAGCCAGTAAGTTAAACTCAAGATCGAGAACTACGATCTATGAGTTTCAATGCCAAAAAACTATCGGCGAAGGCAATTCGAAGCAAAGGTGGAGCAAGCTCCCTCACTATTCTTGATATTCTCTCATAATGTAAAACACAGCTCCTAGGAGATGTAATACTGTCATTACATTATGAGGAGAGGTCACTACCCAGATATCTTCCAGGTCTACCTACTCACTGATGAGACCTCAAAAAAGGTTGAAACCGGTCTGGGTAGTGACCTCTCCTCATAATGTAATGACAGTATTACATCTCCTAGGAGCTGTGTTTTACATTATGAGAGAATATCAAGAATAGTGAGGGAGCTTGCTCCACCTTTGCTTCGAATTGCCTTCGCCGATAGTTTTTCGGCATTGAAACTCATAGATCATAGTTCTCGATCTTGAGTTTAACTTACTGGCTATATAACAACATAGGATTTTTATCCCTTTAATAACAATTAAGTTAATCATAACCCCACTATAGATGTGATTCATGAAGATCTTTCGACAGTAAATTATTTGCATCACCTTGTAGTAAATTAATGCTAAAAACAGTAGTTTGAGAAAAAAGGATCCTATACTGAATGCAACTAATTTGCACCTTCTTAAAAAAAAAAGAGAGAGAGAGAGAAACAGTAGATTGAATTGAGTATATATGCAGTCCCCCCCTCCCCCCAAATATTACAAACATATAGTATGCAAAAAAATAGTAAGACACTATTATGCTAGCATATTTGATGAGATATGGATTTTGAAATCTTTAAGCCTGGACAGAGGGACGAATTCCCGATGATTGGAATAGAGCTCTCATAGTACCCATATATAAAAAGGGAAATAAAACTGAATGTGAGAATTACAGAGGTATTTCCCTACTGAGTGTTCCTGGCAAGATCTATGCAAGTATACTTGAGAAACGGTTGAGAAGAATTGTGGAAGAAAAGCTTGGTGAAGAACAAGCTGGATTCAGGCCAAATAGAGGTTGTCAGGATCAGATCTTCACTTTACAACAAATAGTGGAGAAATCATGGGAATATAACAAAGATCTGTATTTAAGTGTTGTCGATTTGGAAAAGGCATATGACAAGGTGCCAAGAGAGAAGCTATTCAATATGCTGCAGTTATATGGTGTCAATGGGGCATTATATCAAGCAATACTTAGTCTTTATTTGAGTTGTAAGTCAGCAGTTAGAATTGAAGGAAGTACAGTAAGATGGTTTAATGTTAAATCTGGTGTGAGACAAGGATGTACATTATCCCCTCTGTTATTCATTATCTATATGGATCACATTATGAAGGAAAGTGGTATTAAACCTGATATCAAAATTGGAGATGTCAATGTCAGCTCTTTGCTTTATGCGGATGATGTTATACTTCTAAATAAATCCGCTACAAGTCTGCAAGATTCTCTGACTAAATTGAATAATAGATATGGTATGAAGGTCAGCAATAAAAAGACAAAGACAATGAAAATAGGCAGAATCATTGAAAATGTCAACTGTGTTGTGAATGGAGAACCTTTGGAACAAGTAAAACATTTCAGCTACTTAGGCACAATTTTTACTGAAGATGGTAAATTAAATATAGAAATAGACAACAGAATCAGCAAAGCTGGTATGGTGGGAAGTCAATTGAATAAATTCATATGGAATAAGAGAGAAATTAGTCAGAACACTAATTTAGCTGTATACAAGACAGTGTTCAAACCAGTTTTAACTTATGGATCTGAGAGCTGGGTCAGAAGTAAAACACTTGACCAAAGACTAGAGACCGCAGATATGAGAGTCCTGAGAAAGATTAAAGGCGTGAACAGATGGCATCAGTGGCAATATCATATTAAAAATGAGGATATTAGGAAAGAACTTGACATTGTCAGCATCCAGGAATGCGTTAGCAGAGCTAATCTAAGGTGGTATGGTCACTTAAATAGAATGGGAGAGGAAAGATTAGCAAAACAAGTGTTCTCTGCCAGGTTGGCAGGGAAACGACCCAGAGAAAGACCAAGATATAGGTGGATTGATACAGTACAAAGTGCCTTAGACGATAGAAATATAAGTTCTGATAATGTTGGAGTCTTGACAAGTAACAGACTGATTTGGAGGAAAATTGTAGATAGGAGGTTAGTAATGATGTAATTTTTTCATGTAGTACTGTCATATCCTGTACACCCCTTGAGGGTACATGGCAGGAATTTGATGATGATGATAAAAAAAAATGTTTCAAGAAATGTTTGTCATAGTATAATTGGTATATACAATATCTTGAAATAAATATTGAGATACATACTGCTATGTATATTCCTATCATTTCATGCACCTAATCACACACACACACACACACACACACATATATATATATATATATATATATATATATATATATATATATATATATATATATATATATATATATATATATATAAGGCAGGTAGCTCCCTAGAGTCAAGTGTGCATCTGTGTATTCCCAATGGTATATGGAACTAGTCGACTTCAGAAGCATCATTATTGAGAATGTCATATCAGTGGAATATCTGTTTATGACATTGGTAAAACACAGCATCATCCCAAATCATGTGAGTGCATCACCCCATGATGCACTCACATGATTTGGTGGCAGAGATACAAGGGACTATTTATGGAATAGAGAGAAAGATAAGAAGAATGCACAACTACTCCTGGAAATTACACCAGTACATGCAAGGAGATTACGGATATTTTTCATGGAGAGTGGTCAATGAGTGGAATTGCATTGTCAGATTCTGTTGTGAATGGGAATAAGTTTAAGGTACACTATGACAGATGGATTGCTAGAGTTGTTTCTATTTATTCCTAGCGTTGACTTGTATCTTTGGTTGTACTGCTGACAGATGTCCAACATTTTTTAATAAAGCAGTGCTTCCTACATTGTGTAGTTTTACAGAATTGATCCATGTTTCTTTCCACATCAGTGCTTTGTCTTATTGCAAGTATCTTGAGACATCAAGTAAACTGATATAGAAAAATCCCATGGCTGATGTGTATATAGTCATTTTTGTTCTGCCAGAGCACTTTTAGGACAAACTAATGTTTATTTCAGGCTGACCTCAAGCATTCAATAGTGGTACATGTTGCAGAATGGTCCAAAATACCTGATATCATCACATACTAATGGAGAGTGTGCCTAAAAGGTGGTAAGCAGGATCTTGTCCTACGGGTGAACCCAAATGTGTGGTGTGTGCAGTTTAGGTTTCTCTAAAATGTAGTGCTGTCCCACTTATTTCAAATAGTGAAAAACAAATGGATATCAATCCTTCCTCTTAATTAACTGATGCATGCAGAAATGAAAGAGAGAAATGTAAAAAAAAACATTCTTTCAATCCTCAGTCTGGATCTTAGAAGATACAATGACAAACACACAACATTCATGCCTTATACCAGGAGCCTAAAATATGCTGAAATAGTTAATGCATTATTGCCATTCAAACCAAACAATTAGTGATTAATTCATTCAACAAACAATGCAGTGATATCACATTAATTGAATCGAGCCATTTTGCTTATGTATACTGTGGACTCTGTTTATTTATTGCCGTTTTCTGCATTTCAAAATAATAGAATTGTATGATTATATTATTTTGAATTATTGGACACTAAAAAAATGGACTGATTTAAACCAAAATTGAGATGAATTACAAATTTTAATAGAGATCTCATTTTCCCTTTTGTTTTAGTCTCAGTAGCTTGTCACAAGCAAGCTAGGCTTCTTAGAAACCAGATATCGCTTTATTGGGTAGTTAATCTTATGTTCATTGTGTTTGTGGCTGTAAATTGCAAATTGCTTATGTTATTCTGGCTAGTTTGCCTGTTTCATCGGATAAAAAAACCTGATCTGGAAGGAAAAACTGTGCCACTTCTGTATGGGACCAGCCAACTCTCCACTTGAGAAGTTATGGTAAAGGTTTTTTTTGCATTCTAGATAGGATTTAAACCTTAAGTTTTTCCAACCAGTAGGCTTCATCTACACCAACTGAACTGCAGAGGCTTTAGTAAAGATTCTAAATAAGCATTTTCTAGTTTTTTGGCTTGCTGTATTCATGTTGACTGATGGACAAATTGAAATTAATAGGTGCTTACACATTGTCGTAAAACACATTTAAAAGAATATTCTATGATGTTCTTAGAATCATTCCTTTGGCATTTCTAACACACACAACTTTCATTTTGAAAACTGATAGAAATCATATTTCTTTACCAGTATAATTAATCTGTAAGCTTATTCTAAATAAAATTCATTTGTTATGGCCTGGTTCCATTTATCTGGATTAGATGGAACTAGACTTCAGTGAATGAAATATATTCATTTCAATTCTTAAAGTTAAATCAGAGCATTATTTTTTTATAGAGCATTATTTTTGATGGATAGTCAGTCATAACCAAGTTTGATCTTTATAACTATTTGTTCTTTCTTTCATTCATTATACAATATTTTTCCCTTTGTTATACAAATTTAGAATTTAAAGGTATGCGGGGCTGCTGTTTTTTTTAAATTTGTGATCTTCATGGTCTTGGGAATAGTACATCAAACTAAGAGTTTACTTGGTGAACAATTTAATTAGTAGCATATGAGAGCTGAAGTATAAGCTATTGTTTCATCAACAGGATAATATTGATATCATTTTGCAACAATTAGTTGCTAAATTAAGTTTCTAAATGCTATGTAATGCAGATGAATAAATATAGAACAGATATCCACTATAGTGAACACCACTATAACAAAATGATGTGCTATAATCGACACCAATGCTATATTGAGAAATATAGCATTGGTGTCGAGGCTAGCTGGTGAACGGACTTGCTATCGGAGAGCTCCTGAGAGATTTGTGATTTTTGTTGATTTATTGATGTTTTGGATTCAATGTAATGGACTTAAGTGTGTAATTTTGGTATATTATTGGAGCTTTATTAGTGTGGTTAGTGTACTAAAGTGTTTTATAACGTAATCTATGTTGGGAAGTCGCCGCTAGATGAATTCGTAATGTGTAGTGTTCGTGCAAGCTCCAGATAAGATAAGTATCATTTTCAGTTATCGATACAAATTACTTAATATTGTGTAGTTTTGTTTTGTTTGCCTTGCGTATTTTAGTGTGTCTGTTTTTGGTGTGTTATAACGTATAATTTGACAAAACACGTTGCAAATAAGTATGGCACCTGTGCGAAGGAAAATGGCGGCCAGTAATGAAGGTTTGCCATCCTTATCAAAGAACGGTAGTATAAAAGAAATGAGTCAGTGTACTAGCTGTGAAATATACACTTTGTGGAGTGCGGTTGGAGTGTGGTTAGATGATAATAAAGGATTGAATATGTGTAGAAAATGTAGGGAGAATGAGGAATTGAAGTGTATTTCGGATCGTGAGTGTGATATTTTTGTCAACCTTCAGAATGAAGGAAATAGGGATATGACAAGAAACGGCAAGGTTGTACATGAAAATTGTGAGAGTGTGAATGATAGTATAAATGGCTTCTCAGAGAATAAAAAAGATGAGCTAGATGATTGAGTGAGATCGCGTTGTTGAATAGTGCGATAGAAAGAGCAAAACAGCAGCTAGAGTGCATGAACAAAAGTAGACTGAATGAACCAACCAATAATAAAAGGTATGACAGGAAAAATAGACGTATGAATGTGAACATGAACAAAATGAAGGATAGAGTGCTGTATGGAGACTCGTTAGTACGAGGTGTGTTAGTAGAGGATTTGACAAAATCGTACCAACCTGGTGCGACCATAAAGGACGTAACTGAGTCTATTAGAGAGCAAAAGGAAAGGGTGAAAGAAATGATTGTTGGCAGGTACGAATGATTTGAAAGGAGATAAAATGTAAATGATAGAAGACCTGAATGAATTGTTTGAGGTAGCAAAAGAAAAGAGTGAGAGAGTTAGAATGATTAGTCTTTTGCCATGTTATGACAGTGAAATGTTTAAAAGGAGGGCCATAATTGCGAATGACTTTATGCGTGAGTTATGTATGACGAGTGGTGTGGAATTTGTGGATGTGTGGAGTGAGTTTGATGGGCGAAAGGATCTATATAAGATGGATGGCTTGCATTTGAATGGTTACGGTGTAAGAAGACTTGAGAAAGTGTTGCTGAATGTAGTGGATGTGCAAATTCAGGGAAACTAGATTTGTTAAGGGGGGGGAGTAGATATAAAGTCCTTATGGAGGCAGTTGAATGTAAGAATGAATATAATATGCCAGAGCAAATAAGGACAACAAATCTGAGTGGGATAGTTAATATAAGGCATCAAGGTAGGGTTGGGGCTAATAGGGGTCTTAAATTCATGTACACTAATATTAGGAGTATTAGGAACAAGAAGGAAGAGTTTTTGGCCATGGTTGGCACTTCCAGACCACAGGTTATAGGTATTAGTGAAACATGGCTGACTGTAGATGATATAACTAGTGGGATTGAATGTGATGGGTATAGTGTGTTCAGGAATGACAGAGAGAATAAAATGGGGGGAGGAGTATTGTTGATGATAGCTGATGAGCTCCAGCCAAGGAGAATAGAAGTTGAATTGCAGGATAGAGAAAAGAGCACATTTGAGGCCATTTGGTGTGAGATTGTGGCTAGCAGAACTAAATATACAATTGGGTGCTGCTATAGACCAGGTGATGGAAAAGATGGTGGTGACAGTATGCACAAGCAAATAGAAGAAATGGGTGGAAGGAGGGTGATTATTATGGGAGATTTCAACTATGGTCGCATTGATTGGAGTGAGGAGAGGACACACGGAAGGAAGGAACTGGATTTTATGCGGTTATTAAGGGATAACTATCTGCGACAGCATGTAATGGAAAATACTAGGGGTCAGAGAGTGCTTGACCTAGTAATTACATCTGAGGATTTGACTGTAACAAATATGACCACATTGCCACCAATCGGTGAGAGTGATCATAGGGTCTTAACTTGGGAGGTGGCTAAAGGTGTAGAATTTTCAATTAAGACAGGGTACATGTGGAATTATCGGGCTGGAAAGTATGACAAGCATAGGAGTTTGATTGGTTCAGTGCCATGGCATGTACAACTGCAAGGACTAGAAGTTGATAGTGCATGGGAGGTAGTTAAGAAGTGCTTGCATGAAGCAATGGCTGACTGTATACCTAGAGTCCGAATAATAAATCAAGTAGGGGTTAAATGGATGAATAACACCATTAAGCTTGAGCTGCAAAAAAAGAAACAACTATGGAGGGAATTTAAGGAGAAGGGTGACCGGCAGGCACATGATCGGTATAAAGCGCAGGCCAGAAGGGTGATGAGTGTGGTAAGAAAAGCAAAAAAGGATTACGAAAGAACATTGGCCATGCAGGCTAAAGAGAATCCTAAACAGTTTTTTAGATATGTAGCAAGTAAAAGGAAAAATGTACATGGCAGATTGCTTTTAAAGAATGCCGATGGTAGGGAGGTAACTGAATCAGTTGAGATAGTTGAGTTACTGAGTGAGCACTTTGCAAGAGTATATCATCCAGGTGGTGACATTGCAGAAACGAATAAACCAGTAGATTATACGGGAATTGTGGTTAATGAAGTTGAGGTGAGTAGTCTATTGCATAACCTCAATGTCAATACATCTGTGGGATTGGATGGTATACCAGCTCGTGTTGTACGAGAAGCAGCTAAAGAATTGTCAGTACCCTTGACCATTTTGTTTAATTTGAGTCTCGGGTCTGGGTTAGTCCCGAGCGGGTGGAAAGAGGGGAAAATAGTTCCATTGCATAAAGGTGGTTCCAAGACTGCTGTTGTAAATTACCGACCGATTAGCATATCAGGAATCATTGTCAAGGTCTTAGAGAAATTAGTCAAGAAAAGAATACAGGATTGGATTGATGAAAATGGGATATTGTATGGGGGACAACATGGTTTTGTGAAGGGTAGATCATGCCTCAGTAACTTGCTCACGTTTTATAACACAGTGACGGCTGAACTGGATAGGGGTAATGGGTTTACAGTGATACTACTGGACCTTGCCAAGGCCTTTGATAGGATACCACATGGAACCCTAATCAGTAAACTGGAGCAGATGGGTATAGATATAGGGTTGGTGAGATGGATAGGAGGGTGGTTGAAGGAGAGATATCAAAGAGTGGTTTATTCAGGAGTGGAGTCTAAAAGACGTCTTGTGACTAGTGGAGTGCCACAGGGCTCTGTTCTTGGACCACTGCTTTTCAATTTGTTCATTAATGATATTGGAAAGGATCTGAGAGGAAGTGTTCACTTGTTTGCTGATGATTCAAAGTTGGGTAGAGCAATTGTGAGTGCACAGGATGTCAAAATTTTACAGGATGATTTGGATAGTTTGGAGGACTGGGCTAGGAAAAATGGATGTCAATTTAATGTGGCAAAATGTAAGGTTATGCACTTTGGGGTGAAAAGAATAGCAGCAGTATATCGCATTGGTGGAACCATACTCCAGCAGATTGATGAGGCCAGGGATTTGGGAGTGTTGGTGGATAGGGAGTTGAAGTTTAGGGGGCACATTGCAAAAGTAACTAAAACAGCTCACCAAATCACTTGGCTTCTGAAAAATACTTTAACATGCAGAGACGAACAAGTTGTTGTTCCTCTGTATCGAGCCTTGATAAGACCCCATCTGGACTTCTGTGCCCAGTTATGGGCACCAGGGTTTCTTCGTGATGGGGAGGAAGTGGAGAGGGTCCAGAGACAAGTGACCAAGATGATAGCAGGTCTGTGGAATGAACCTTATGAGAATAGGTTGAAGATTTGTGGGTTGTAGAAATTGGACAATAGGCGAAGGAGGGGTGATATGATTGAGACATTCAAATTACTGAAGGGTTTTTATAAGATTGATCCAGAAGATAATTTTGAAAATATGACTGGTGGTGGGAGGATTAGGGGCCATGCATGGAAGCTGGGCAAGAACGTGGTTGACAAGGGTGTTAGAACTAGGTTTTTTACTTGGAGAGTGGTAAATGAGTGGAATAAGCTTCCAGAGTCTGTTGTGGGTGCTGCGACCGTGAATGAGTTCAAGGCAAGGTATGATAGATACTGTGTGAATGTTGAATAGTTGTTCTTGACATGATGTTAGGGCCTCCCTCGATGAGTCTGTCGACTCTTTGGAGTTTCCCGGAACAATAATAATAATAATAATAATGAACTACAGAAAAATCTCAGCCTAAGTATTATCACAAACTATAGAAGCAAAAACCTTCATTATAGCAAATGATGCTGCAATTAGGAAACGAAAGAAATGGTGGGAAATATCACAAAAGGAAATGACAAGAAATCACACATTGAGGACAGAACAGGATTGGCAACAAGCATACATAAAGGCATACAAAATGACACGAAATAGTACAAATGCAAACAATAATAGGAGACTTAAGAAAGAGCTAGAAGAGCATGAAATTATGTCTACAATTATCGTTTAAATTTCTAAAGGCTACATTTGCTTAAATTAATGTCACCTGAAATCTTCATAATGAATAAATGTGTGGAGACTGGAACAATTTACGTCATTACAATTAAAAACGTAAATTTAGGTCAAAAATTCAAGTTCTAAACCAGAAATTTAGAATTTTTTACTTTACAGATAAAGAGTCAAAAACTAAATGAGCTACTACCCAAACATATTTCATAACTTTTACTTAACTTTGAATTAAATAAGTACTGTATGTGGTGCAATATTTAATTCTAAGTGTACAAATTGATTCAGGAATAAATTGATGCACTTCTAAAAGAACTGTATCGATTTATGCTAGCTCTATATCACTGGGTCTCTGTCTAATCAGGAAGTTAACATTCACTCCAGCTGTGTCCATCACATTTCGTCGCCTTAGACTGACTAACATTCATCATTTCTGTTCCCTTCCTCTTTGTTATTGAAAATGATCAAATTAAATGACTGCTGAAGTTGTTAATGTAAGTTTCTGTGTTTTATTAGTTTTGTCAGTAGATTTCGGTATTGAGACCACATTATGTTGTAAATATAGAGTTTAATAAAAATAAGCAATTAAAACCCAACAAGTTTTGTAAGTCTTATGACTTACAAAACTTGTTGGGTTTTACTTTAATTTAACAGACCTGATGATGTAAGTCTTACGACTTGCGTTTAATTGCCACGAACCTAGGATATAATATGCGTGATACCACAGAATGCGATAGCAACAACTAGTAATGTTCCGACATGCTGCATTAATGAATTTACCATTTGTATTCTGGTTTATCAATATACATAACAGTGGTGAAGTTATCAAGGCATCTAATATGTGTAATTAATTGTTAATACACTTTTGTTGTGTAAAACTTTTCTGTATAGTTCGCCCACCATTTCTAGATCCCTTCTTGGATTTGTGCCAAGAATAGTCGATTCATGCTGAAGGGGAGAAAGAAATGAAGGATGTACGAATTGGTCGCCAACATGCGAAATCACGTGCTTTCTTGTCTGTCGCTGTACTAGTACTAGCTTGATTTTTGTTGTTCTCTTTTTGCATTATTTTTTTATTATTAATTTGTATGATGGATCCAGTACAGTCAACAAGTTCTATTGTTACACGTTTCAGTAGCTCTTGCAAAAGAATATTGAATAATGTGCTGACATTCTGCGAAAAAGAATCGTCAGAAGGCCGTCTTCTTGTTCCCCTTTCTCAAGTCATAAAACGTGCAAGTGCAATTGTGGGCGTATCGGGGTCGACTGTTAAAAGAATTCGTAGGGAATCAAAAGGTGAAGGTAAGCCAAAATTTAAATCTCCTAAAAAAAAAAAAAAAAAAAGCGCCAGAGTAAAACCATCGAAACCGTAGCTTTGAATGATTTTGATGTAGACGTTATAAGAAGAGCTATTCACGAATTTTACGTATTCGAGAAAAGAGTGCCAACTGTTCCGAAATTGATTCCTGTGCTTAAAGAAAAAATTCATTTTCCTTGGAAAAGAGAAACTTTAAGGAAAATACTTCATGAAATCGGATTTTGTTTTAAAAAGTTCCAGAATAAAAGGAAACTTATCATGGAGCGAAGTGACATTGTTTTATGTAGAACGCAGTATTTGCACGTATTAACACTCTACGTACATTTTTCCAACTGTTATACAAGCAAAATAGTTACACTTTAAAAACAACAATGTTCGTAAAAGAAAAGCTAAATTTTCCGACCTGTAATAATAAACAAACTCAGTTTGTTTATTATTACCTCCCAGAAGACAGACTGATTACCCTATTATCGGAATGGATTCTCCTTTTTCTGACATGCGCAGTAGTTTCGAGGGACCTCAAATCGGTGGGCGAACTGTACCAGTACTCCTGATGATGTAAGTCTTACAACTTAGGAAACTTGTCAGGTTTTAATTGCTTATTTTTATTAAACTATTTACATCCTAATGTGGTCCTCAATACTGAAAACTACCCACCAGACTGCCGAAGTTTTCAAGTTTTTTTGTATTTTAGTGATACAGACCGCACATTTTATCATATGAAGATTTCAGGTAAATGACATTCATTTAAACCTTAAGCTAATGTAATATTACAAAATTTAAACAGCAATTCTGGAATTTAATTTTTAGAATTTTATACTATTCTAGTTATTTCCTTTATCTCCCATTATTGTTTGCATTTGCACTTTTACATGTTGGCATTTTGTGTGCTTTTTATACGATTTCTTGCATGTCCATTCTTCTGTTTTTTTTTGATTTCTTTTATCCTGTTTTCTCATGATTTTTTATATTTCCTGTGATTTATTTTATTTCTTGTAATTTCTTATGTTTTTAGTGATTTGCTTTGTTTCACAAATCTTTTTTTTATTTCTTTGGATTTCTTTTATTTCTTGCAATTTCTTTTGTGTCATTGCCCATGATTTCTTTTGTTTTATTTCTTGCAGTTTGTTATATTTCCTACAGTTTTCTTTATTCTCTTTTATGCAATTTATTTAACTTCTCATGAATTCTTTTGTTTGAATGGAATGAGTGATTGGTATTGTTAACCTAAATTCTCTATAGTGAACCTTGTGTTATAATGATCTGTTTTGGTCTCTGTGGGTTCACTATAGTAATCCTCTATCACACCTTCATATTTATGTGTATATCAGATAAAAATTAATAAATTCTAAGAAAAAATTACTTCATGAAAAAATTTTTCACAGAAGTTATTACTTCTTAAAATGGACAGTTCTGGAATTTTATTTATTTATTTATTTTTAGCATTAGGTAGGCTATGTCAGTTACAGAGAGCAGTATCCTTAGCACAGGAATTGCAAGAATGTGATGAGTGGAAAAATGGTGATACCAATACATGCAATAATGACATCAGACCATTACTTCTTCATTCAGTTTCAAAAAATCTGTTTCTAGAAATTAATGCATCTGGAGGAAAACTAAAGCCATGCTTGAGGTAAGTAGCAAAAATGACAACAACAAATTTTATTTCTGCTTCTGTAAATTAAGATGTGCATACACTATGGTGAATGAAGTATTGGAGAGCACTATATTTCAGAGAACCTAAAATTGCATACATCTCAATAACATGGAGGCTCTCCTTTGGCCTTGATTGCACTTTCCATCTTTCTAGGCATATTCACCACCAGTTTGTGAATCATATGTCTTCCTTCCTGCAGCATATCACCAGTCCATGTACAGCAGGTAGCTGCTTACAGTGATTAATTGCATGAAAACAATTGTGGTAAGAGAATTTCATAATCAGCAAGCAATGGGACCAGTTAATTGAAAAGAAGAAAAAAACTAAATGTTACTTTATGTTGCTATTATAATAAAGTATAGAGGTGTGTTCTAATGAGGAATATGTAAATAAATGCTTTCATGGCCTTGTGTTTTTCAATAAAATTATGTTAAAACAGAACTGTACATTACACTTTGATTAAAAAAACTTATAACAAATTTAAATGAAAAAAAAAATTCTTTCACAGTTTTCTCTCCCATCTGTGTAATCATGATCATTAGCTTGATGGGGCTACACGTTTGCCAAGAAATGAGGAGTATCCTGTATGAGAGAGAGAGAGAGAATCAGTTTTAATCGAGATGCTTGGGGGTCAGAGTTACTCCACTTATTTTTGGTAGGAGAAAATCAGGGAATTTTCCTTCTCACCTGGTATTGGCTGTGTGCAGCAAACAGTAAAAATTTTTGGATGCCTGATATAGAGGGAGATAGTTGCTTGACATTTTTCTGATGGGGAGGAATAAGTCACTATTCTTAAAGAGTCACTTTTAACCTGTTTAGGTTTGGACATTTCATTCAGAATAAATGCATATAGCTCACTATAAGAATCAAACCCTAAACAAGCTTTGAATGGTCTGCTAGGGTCAATCATATGAAGACAATAACAACCTCAGTTGACATGTTTCATCAACAGTCTCCTTCATATTTTGCATCATAAGTTCATTTGCAATCATCTGTTTACACATTTTCTGACATCAGTGCTGAAGAAAAGAATTTCTTCTTTAAAGAAATCGTTGAAATAAGACTGGACTGGCTGCTTCACATCTTCTGATATCACATCAAAGCCAAGATTTGCTATAAGCTGTTGCCCTTCTTCAGTTTTATTTTGTTGATATTCAGTGGGTTTGAACTTTCAAAATTGGGCACAATTTTGGGCCATAAATTTTTCCATGTTACAAACCATAGTTTTTAGCTCACCCCGTGGTTTGTCAATAGTATCTATAACATCTCTGATAGCTGGTTTGATATAGGTATGTAGGTTTGACATACTTAGAAAAATTAAAGACAAACTTATGTGAAATAAATTCATTAACTGCCTACACATCATAGACATACTCAGTACCTTGATAATGGAACACAATATAGGATTATGATAAAAGATCCATTTTCAAAATGCGCCACTAAGTGTTAATAGGGACAACAGATGGTCAGTAAAATTCCCTATTAAAAAAAAAATTAAAATAATATTTTCTGTAAAGGGAAAGGCCGTCAGATCTGTTTAAGTTCAGTTTGGTGTAAAAAGGTCCCACAACTCTCTTTATATAAGCTCTTTGTAAGGAATTTACTTCTAAAAGGTTAGTTTTCTTCCAAAAAACATGTTTATTCAGCATTGCATGTTCCGCTAGGTTAAGCTATTCTGGTTCATTGTATTGGATGTAAGATTTATGTTCTTCATGACAGATGATTGCAGATCTGCTGGACTGTCCAAAGTTAAGACAAACCATAGGAGAGCATGGGATCTGGTGGACACCTAGAAGGTTAAGTGGAGAAAGCTTGTCTTTAGGTGAAGAAAGGAAGGTAGAAATCTTCCTGACGGGATGAAAGGATACTACAATATTAAGAGGTTTTAGAACTTTAGCTATACGTTGAGAAATCCCTTTAATATAAGGGAGTGGAATCTGAGTGATATCTTCAGGAGATCTAGAGAATGGTTGTCTAAAGCTGATAAAGGCTAATATAATTACGGCTATTTTGCCTGCTTCAGTTTAGGAGTGCCCCTGTTTAAATGTCATTGGTTATTTACTCACGGATTCTTAGGGCATTGTAGATGTAAATTTACCAAAAAGTATATGTAGCATAAGGAAGAGAAATTTGCACATACCTTTTTCTGGGTGTTGCGGCTTTTCTTCTTTCTGCGATGTCCAAAAACTACTGAGTGTGTGGAGGGGGGGGATAGGCAATTTGGGAGAATTAAATTAGAAAAAACCAGTTTTTTTTTCAGTAATATATATAAACATATATATTATATTATTATGTTATATAGGGTGGGGAAAAGGTGAAAGGGTTGATTTTTTATATAGGGAAGGGGAAAAGGGGGTTGACGGGGTGCGGTCCGTTTCGACTATTTTTGGTCGTCATCTGAACACATTGGGAAAGTGGCTGCTATGTCATGTCGGGTAGGTGCTTCTGTTTTTGAAGTGTTTGTGTTATTGCCTATTGGTCGGGGTTGTGACCTCAATTTTATGTTGTAAAGCTTCCAAACCTCGGAGATTATGTAGGGCCTGTGTACGTTGATAGAGTTTGCGTCACATTTTATGGCTATTGTTTCTGATATTCTAAACATTGTTTCATTGTCTTGTCTGTCTACTATGATGGCCTTGTTGATCTGCGGGGTATGTTTTTGTTCAAGGGCGTGAACAGCTATTTCTGTTTTTCCTGTGCTTTGTATTCGATTTTTCTTTTTGATGTTACGTTTTTTAGTGTTTAAATGTTTAGGAATAGGGATGTTACAATCACAGAAGTGTTCTTGTAGTCTTGCCCATAAAGACCTGATGGTGGAACCTGTGTTGGTGATATCACAGTCTTTTTGGCAGGGAAATTTATAGACTACATTGTGATGTTCAAATATTTCTTTCTGTGTGTGAGGTTTGGTGGATTTTAGGAGATTTGCCAGTTTTTGATTTGTGGTGAATACCAGTTTGTAGTCAGTATGTTTGAAGATGCATTTATAGGCTTTGTATGTGTTTTGGGTGTATGGTAGTTTGATAATTTTTTGTGTTGGGAAGTTCGTTTTGGCACTTGGGTTGTTTTGACGGTTTTTTGCCGTTTTGTTTGCGTAGTTAATCAGTTGTGTAGGATAGTTGCGATTTATGAAGATGTGTGTTAGTTTTTTTATTTCTGCATTTAGACTATTCTGATTGGTTGAAAATTTGTAAGCATTTATGAATTGTGATAAGATGACAGATTTTTTAACAGAATATGGATGGTATGAGTGAAAATGGAAATAGTTTCCGATATGCGAGGGTTTGTGGTATACTTTCGTGGCTATTTTGTTGTGTGTTCTGGTTAATGTCAAGTTTAAGAAATTGATGGATTTGTTCTTTTCGGTTTCTGTGGTGAATTTTAGTCTGTTGCTGTAACCGTTTAGGGATGTTTTTAAGGTGGTGATGTGTGTGGGATTACCAATGATAAAGGCTTTCTTAATGAAAGATTCATTAAAGCCATTTCTCATAAAACATTATGGAAAATTATGGAAACAACTACCATGTTAGAGTAAAACTTTAGTTTAATATAAACCAAAATGAACACTCGACGTTTCGACTTTCATATCAAGGTCATAATCTTGAGCATACACATATGTCGCAGGGAAATGATGAAAATAGGGATTTGATCAAATCCCTAAGGGATATGATCAGTTCACTGAAGATGTTAAAATAACAACTCTGTGGGGTGATTTCCCTGAAGAAAGTAAGTGATTTGATCAAATCCCTTAACTGTTTTAGTGAAAAGATGAAATAATATTGTTTAGATATTAAAAGTATTTATTTAGTAAATCATGCATTATTAAATGTAGAATAGTTAATACAACAATAGTTATTGAAACACAAATTATTTATTCGAAACTAATTAACAAAAGAAATAGGTACTTAAGCTGATATTTTTAAAAACAAAAAGATATTTTTAGTGAAATTTTAAACATTTTTCGTGAATGTAATTAATAAATAATAATGTTTATTCATTTTTATTAAAACACGTTGATTTGTGGCATCTCGAGTTACAAAGTAGTTACTTTTTTTACAGGCACATCTTTTTGTTTTACATTGTAATTTGGATTGCTCACAGGAACACTTCTTAAATCCTTGACCTCCAAATATGGATTATTTTCCTGCAATCTCACGCAGACTTAGGTTAATCTGTGGAACTGTTTTGGTAAATATTGTAGTAGCTATTTGAAGAGCATTTCTAGGTAGCCAATCTTTTATAATTCCAACTGTGAGGTACCAATTTGGTATAAATTATTTTTTATATCTAATACGATCCCCACGATGTTATTTCCATCTAATGGGCCTCTATCTACCTTAGGTACATACACCAAAACTGTGGAATTCACTAACACGTCTTTAAATTTCTTCAAAGAAACTTCTTTCATTTTTTCAGCTGATCTTTTCAGGTGTTTTGCAGCATTTTCCCTTTGATCTTTAATGCTCTCTTCTTTTTGGCATAAATAGCATAGAATTTTCGATCCATATCCTTCTTCTCCTACTGTATTCCCACATAATGAATGGGCTCCAGTAGATTCCATTCTACAAACAACACAACATGCTTTACTGTCGCTGACAGCTGCTTCCCCTTCTGATGCAAGTAACACTACAGATGTTTTAACTGTTGAAGCAGGAGTTGAAGTAGAGTTGTTAACTGGTTCGAATTGTCTTATTGTCGATAAAGAAATTGATTCAATTTCTGGTAGATCCTCTAAATTTATAGCCTTTTTGGTGAGTAAATCAGCTGCTGGTAGATCGTGTGACATTGAAGTGTTATTGTTGGTTGATTTAACTATTAATAGAACATTTGAAATTGAAGCATTGTAATCAATTAATTCAGATGCTGGTGGATCTTTTGAAGTTGAAGTGTTGTTGTTGTTGTTCTCTAAGGAAGCTGCTGGTAAGTCTTCTGTTGTTAAAATAATGTCATGGTCCTGCTGATTAAGAAGTAGATCCAAGTCCTCTTCAGTAACAAGTTTTTCAAGCAACTCTTTCGAAATATGACTAGATTGGAGTCCTGTTTTTGGTTCTGTTCCAAATAAAGCTTTGTAAGGTGATCGTTTAATGGTTCGATGAAAAGAGGAATTCTTTTGGAATTGAACAAAGTAACAACCTATAGCCCAATTTTTTGTGTCATTATCAATTAGCCAAGCACGTAACATAGCTTCAACATCTTGATTTGATCGCTCAACAGATCCTTGACTAGCTGGATGCCTAGGCCTACCATTTACAATTTTGCACGTTGGCCACAGGCTTGTTAATTCTTGTATGACAGCAGCCGTAAACTCACGGCCGTTGTCGCTTTGTAGTATATGAGGACAACCTACTTCCAAAAATATATTTAATAGCTCCATTGCTACTTCAGCAGCTCTTTTTGTAGTCAACGGTTGAAGAAAGCTGAATTTCGTCGCATGGTCCTGGTAGTTTAATAGCCATTTGTAATTTCTATCTGGTGTCGACTGTAAGTCAACTAAATCGACTTGGCCACGATGATTGAAGTCGCTAGATACAATTGGGCAAACAACGATTCCTTTGTTTGGAAATTTTTTTTAGACTGACATACTGTGCACAGCTTTAAAAACTCCAGTACAACTGAAGTAGGTATTAGGTATTTCGATTTCAAACTTTACAGCATTTTATCTCTTCCTCCGTGGCCAGTTGACTGATGGGTTTCCCGAAGTATGTGGTATAAATGTTCCGTTGGTACTATTTTCACAATTGGATCGAATTCAGACTTTCTCTTCAAAATCAAAGATTTTTAGTACCTACTTCCATAACATCGTATTTTTTCCCATAATAGTACTGTTTATGTGTCCGTTGCAGTTTAAGTAGTGGTGCTAATTTAAATTGTTCAATGATTGTGACAGCTTCTTCTATCCTTTCGCGAGTCCACAAAGGTTTTTCTTTTTCATGCCGCTTGTTCAAAAACGTCCTGACAGTTTCATTGAACTGTTCTTCAGATACAAATTCGGCCAGAGTTTGATTTTTTTCTATATCTGAACTCATTTTTCTATGGCAGGTACTTGATAAAACTCGAAATATAGAAAACAATAATAAAAATGCGCGCAACCTTCCTCGCGTAATGTTTGGCCGGCACGGACGCCAGAGGGGAGCTTGTATCCACGAAAAATTTTTAAAATTTCACTAAAAATATCCTTTTTGTTTTTAAAAATATCAGCTTAAATGACTATTGTTGTATTAACTATTCTACATTTAATAATGCATGGTTTACTAAATAAATACTTTTAATATCTAAACAATATTATTTCATCTTTTCACTAAAACAGTTAAGGAATTTGATCAAATCACTTACTTTCTTCAGGGAAATCACCCCACAGAGTTGTTATTTTAACATCTTCCGCGAATTGATCATATCCCTTAGGGATTTGATCAAATTCCTATTTTCATCATTTCCCTGCAACATATACAAAGAAACAAGCTGCACTACAATCTACATGGTTTGCTGAAGGTACAACAATTATTAGCCATTTTCATAAAAGAAGATTTGATATAATTTAGTTTTTGTTGTAAAATGCCTTCAGTGGAACACACATTATTAACAAGATGTAACAAGATTTTAATGATTTCAGTTTCTTGACTAGGATGATGAGAATTAGCATAGATATAACAAACAGTATGAGTTCCTTTTCTGAAAACAGTAAATTGTAAACTATCATCTGGTTGAAAAAATTAAATATCTAAAAAAAACTAGTCTTGTTTTTTGTTCTAAAGTAAACTGAATTCTCAGATGAATCATATTTATTTTTGAAATGAATAGTTTTAAATCTGATGATGAATTTTTCCATATTGCAAATATATTGTCTACATATCTATACCATACTGTAGATTTAGGGGGAATGTCTTTAAGTAAGCTATCTTCAAAATGCTAAATGTAATGGCAAGCATAGGAGAGATAGGACTATCAATTTCTATTCCTTCAACTTGTTGGTATAATTTGTCTTCTATACTGAAATAACCAGAAGTCAAAAAGATTGATGATATCAGGAGGAAAATCTTGTTTAAGCAAATTAATAGTATCTGCCAAAAGAATGTCTGTGAAAAGAGATACTATATCAAAACTAAATAAAATATCTTAAAGGTTCTAAATGTAGATTACAAACTTTTGTTTTAAAATTTAAGGGCTTCTTGATGTGAGAAGTAGATTTTCTGTAAATGAAGATAATACCTTAGACAAGTATTTAGAAATCTTATATGCAGGACAGTTGATACAATCTGTTGCTGGTCTTAATGGAATGCCTAGTTTAATCTTGGAAACACCATATAATCTAGGTGGATGAGCATAAAAAATTTTTAGGTTGTTCTTTAATTCTTCATCTCAACTGGAAATATTATATCATTTTTATGCAAATTCCTGATTATTAATTTTTTTAAAATAATTGGGAATTTGACTAGACCATCTGTTGTCCTATTAATGCTATAGCAATGATTTTTGAAAATGATTCTTTTATTGTAATTTTATATTGTGTTTCATTATCAATGTATTGAGCATACCTATTATATGTAGGCAAAACTTTTTACAGCTAATAAATTGATTTCATGTAAGTTTTAAGTTTCAGTCTAATTATTCTTTTAATATATGGTATTAGCATATGCCAATGATATAGTGGGCACTTTGAGGGATAATGATTCCATATACATCTTTTTTGGTATTTTGGAAAAATTCAGGAAAATCAGTGGATTTAACTGCCAATGCAGGCAAGACAAAATTAAAAGTTTTTGGAAAGTGGGATCTTGGAGACATTCCTTTTGGACTCCCTAAGAGAGAACCTCTTGTTATACTTAGAATTTCTTTCTCCACTTACCCAATATTACCAGTTCAAGAACTTATATACAAAAACATTGAACCCTTGTATAATATAAGCACGTACACACAAGAAAGATATTTAATTAGCCAAATATTTTGGTCTGAAAATTGCAGACCATCTTCAGACTGAAATATTTGGCTAATTAAATATCTTTCTTGTGTGTACGTGCTTATATTATACAATCTTTATGTCACAAGTATCCTCAAATTGAACCCTTAGAAGGCTAGAAAATTGGTTACTTTCCTTTTCTTCTAAAGTCATAGTATTTAAAACCATAATCTTCCCTGCTCAGACATTACAGAAGCTGAAGAAAAGCAATTATATAGCATTTTATTGGTCCAGCTGATACCAAGAAGTTAAAAAGGAATTTCTTCAACTATCAAAGAAGGATGGAGGCTTTGGGCTTCCAGTCTTTAAATTCTGTTATTTAAGCAAAACAACTACAAAAATCTATAAAATGTTGAAGACAAATCGCACATATGCAGACCTTCTATGGTACTACCTGGGTTTTCATGTTCCTCTATTTGGAGTAATTGATTATCAAGGTCCAAAAGCTGAGATTGTTTCTGAATGCTATAACAGTAAAACATTCTGTCATTGACATTCTTTCCATTAATAAAAGTAAAATTTGGTATAAAGAAATCTTTAATCTCTTTTGCCACAAACTTCCATAGTTGGATACTCACAATAGCACTTTGTTTCATTACTTACTGAAGTTCCAAGGATACCCAAACAGGAGGGTTCCTTGAATAATTGCATATGTCGCCTTCCAGTAAATGCCATCAAATAGAGGTACTTTAACATCAGAGATATAATCTGTGTCATCTGTTACAGATTATATCTCTGATGTTACCGATTGGAAACAGTAAGACATTCTACATCTGCCTCCTGCCATGTATATTTGGATCAAATTATGTAATTTGTTGAGCATTCCTTTACAACAGAACAGGTTCTTTTTTTGCAGTACCCCTCACCTGTCAGAAATGGAAAGAGAATTTTGATTTTTATAAGTAATAAATTAAAATACCATTTATGGAAAGTCAGGAAGAAACATAAATTTGAAAACCACATTATGACATACAATGCTTTACAGTATTGTATTGTGAAAATTTTATTGTTTAGTCAGATGATTTTTGTATTTAGAAAGAAGCATTCTTAGGTGATATCAAATTTTTGTCTAGGTTGTGTAGACCACCCATATTATACAATATTAACTAGTGGGAGATAAAATTCTGTCTATTTTTACTATGAGAGGTTTTTTAAATGGTCATCCTCTTAGTTCAATGTGGTCTTATTGCCAGTTTCAGGAATGACTGGAGAGCAATCTCAGGCAGAGAAGGCCAACTCAAGATGGTTAACTCAGACTAACCACCTAAGGTATCAGTCATCTTTGTGCTTTAGTTTCAGTTAGTCTTTTGGTTGTTCAGCTGTATGAGACCAGTGAAAAAGAAAAAAAAAAATTATAGCCTTTGGCTATATGATTATATAAAAGAGAAGAGGCCTTTTTCTTATCTCTTATGCTATTTACCTGCCTTTTCTTTCTCCTAATACTACCAGGCTCTCTTGCACCCTTATACTGACTACTCTAGGCCTATGATAAACATTCCTTTACTGTTTGATCTCAATAAGAGTTCAAATAGTCTGGGTAGTTTTAATAAGGAAATACCGTGAGCAGACATATGAATTCAAAAATATAATAACGGAATAACTCACGTAAAATATTATTTAATAGTATAATTTTTGCCTGTGTATCGCAGGCATCTTTAGTACATTTATAAAACTAATTGAACAATAACTGACAATTCCAGTTACTTAGGCTACTTAGGTAGTGCCCTTTAGAATTGTCAGTTATTGTTCAATTAGCTTTCTAAATGTCTTAAAGATGCCTGCGATATACAGGCGAAAATTATACTATTAAATAATATTTTGCATGAGTTATTCCATTATTATATTTTTGAATTCAGTCTGGGTAGTGGTCCATCCCATAATGCATAGCATTACACACACACACACACACACACATGAAAGGATGTGTGCTTTGCATTATGGCATGCTAAGGCAATTGATTTGAAGTCATTAACCTTTATACAGGGTGTTTCAGAACTCCTGGGCCAAACTTTAAGGGGTAATAGAACTCACCTAAACAAGCACTTTTTGTCATACAATGCATGGTCCGAACTCAAGCGGTGAAGCGCTAGGGGGTTACAACCACTGTGTCAGGAAATGCAGAAACACAAGAATGACAGAGATTTGAAACAATTGCAGAAATTACAGAACATAAATTAAAGAATTTTATTGAGCAAATTACAGAAACTACTCAAAAGAGTGACCGCCAACATTAATGCAGGCTTCACACCTTCGACGTAGTGACTGGCATACATTGGTGAAAACACCATGCATTTCTCGTACAGCGTCAATCCTTTTTGCACTCCACAGTAGAAATAACGATGACCTCAAAAACCAGCGCTTATAAGTATTCACTGGAAAGCGCCCTATAGCACTTCACAGCTTGAGTTCGAACTATGCATTGTATGACAAAAAGTGCTTGTTTAGGTGTGTTCTATCACCCCTTAAAGTTTGGTTCAAGAGTTCTGAATCACCCTGTATACAAGTATCCCAGTCATGAAAATACTCATATGCAAACTTTGTCTGCTTCCATTTGGATAAAAGATTAAACCAATAATGTAATTTCTTGGCATCTTTAATTTATAGTATTACGATATAATGATTTGATCACATTATTTACTAGCGTACTATTATCACTTATGTCACAGGCCATGGCAGAAATACAGCACAGCCATTGCTGTTGACTATTTTAGAGACGAAACAATATCCAAGTAATGACTTTGATCACATTATTTACTAGTGCACTGTTATCACTTCTGTGGTATGGCCTACATGTGAGTTTTGTGAGGGAAATACAATGACATCATTGCTGTAGACTATTTTTGTGTTATTCAGGTGCACCATGAGGAGGTAGTCTATGGAATAAAATTACTGTGAACACTGACCTGCCCATACACAAAGACATCATCTGCATTGCCACTCAGACTGAAATTTGGTCAATCAGCCAAGTGTTACATGAAGCTTTCATATCAATCGCATCAGCCAGGAAACTATACTGGCATAAACATACCTGTGACTTACATGTCACTATTCCTGATCCAACTGCCATATAAAGAGTTTTTTGACCTTCCAAGCCATCTACGGTCTACACCACTAGTTCTCAAATGTGGATACTAAGATATTTCTATGTGGCCACCAGACATAAATATCATTCATTATAACAATTATGGAAACAACTACTGTGTTAAAGTAAAACTTGGTTTAATATAAACCAAAATAATCACTCGGCGTTTCGACCTGCACATTAAGGTCAGCATCATCATACACATATACAGTATACAAACAAAGAAACAAGCTACACTACAATCTACATGATATGCTAAAGTTATATTAGTTTGGTCAACTTAAAACCACTAGCCTGACTTTCAGTGGAAAAAACCTTACATCAATACTAGTCCTGTTATTATTATTATTATCTGTTTGGTTACAAAAAATAAATTAAGTTAGGGAGCAACATGGTCTCATATAATTACTCATATAAGTACACATATAAAGTAGAAAAAAAAAACAGTATAGATGATGGCCAAGGAGATGAAATTATTGCTTAGAGTCCTGAAGTTAGGATTTGCAGGAAAATTTGAACTTAGTGGGCTGAATGTGTATAATCCAAATTCTTGGGAGTTTTATGCCACCATTATTGTTAAAATTATTATGGTTGATCAAAATTTCACAGGCTTCTTTAAATTTGCATTCATACCAGATTTTTGTATGATGTAAAGAACAGGTACTTTTCCAAAATAGGGTGTTAAGGGTGTGATTTGAGAGGCCTGCTTTGCCAAAATAGTTAAATTTAAATGTCATTTGTGTTCTTTTTTTACGGATAGGAATTGTACATTCAATTTTACCAATATAAGGTAAGTTACAGGTGTAATGGATGCGATATACTCCATGGTGGGCCAATGGGGGGAAAGAATCTTTAGAGGAGCTGAATATGTTTTTTAATTTTATAGGTAGTTTAAAAGTAGCATTAAGATTATAATAGTGTAGAATTCTATTTATTTTTTCTGCTAACCCTTTAATGCATGGGATAGCTATGGTTTTGCCCTAATCTATATTATATGTATTTTTTGATGAAGTTTCATGAAGAATTTTATTGATAGTATTTTTGCTATAGCCATTATGTATAAATATATTGCTAATAATCTGTTTTGAGAGTGTTAATGACTACAAGTTTTTGTGAAGGGTTGTGATAAGAGTTAGCATGTATTGGCTGGTATGTGTAGGTTTGCAGTAGACAGTGAGATTTGTGGGATAGACTGCCTGAAGGAAGACGTGTGACCATTGTATCAAGGAAAGGAAGTGAGTTCTGATTTTCAGTAGTAGAATGTATGTGCTCATGTTGTTTGTTCAAGTGGCTGAGGAAGGTGTTTAACATTTGGCAGCTGTGTGACCAGATATTGAAGATATCACTATCTAAGCCAAACTGTAGGTTTTAAAGTAAAGGAATCTAGAGCATGTTGCTCAAAAGCTTCCATATAAAAGTTAGTAATTGGGGGCAAGTAGTAGTGAGCACATGGCTGTACTTCTTTTTGTAGGTAAAAATTATTTTGCCATACAAAGTTACCGGAATATAATACATGGGCAGAGAGAGAGAGCCATAAATTGGGTGGAAATTTGTTCTGTAAAAGAAGAATTGTCACTGATTGGCACATTTGTGAAAATGGCAGAAATGTCAAATTTGATTAATAAGTCATCTTTGCCGAGTGTTATGCTTTTAATTTGGTTTATAAAGTATTGTGTGTTCTTTATATAAGAGGGGGAATGACCTACCAACTCCTTGAGTGTTGATGCTGATTTCTTGGCTAGGCGATAATTAGGACTGTCTTTACCTTCAACTATCAGCTGAAGTGGAATGTTATGTTTGTACCTTGGGAAAACCATATATTCTAGAAGAGTGGGTACAATGGGGGTAACATTTTTTTTAACAGTATCTGATGGCCAAGAAGTGACAGACTTCAGTAACTTAACTTTTATTTCTTAAACTGTTAGTTGGATGTAGTTCACAAGTTAAGTGCTGTTTATTAGAGACAAATTGATTCATTTGATAAATGTAAGTTGATCTGTTTAGGATGATCATGCCTTTACCTTTGTCCAATTTTGTTACAATTATATCCTGATTAGCTTTTAAAGACTTGACTGTTGCCAGTTCTGTTTTGGTAAGATTGCTACATACGGCTTTCTTTTTATTCAAAACATTGCTGGTTTCTAAACAAATTTTATAAGCTATATTATTTGGAAGAAACTTAATGCCTCTTTTTATGTGGTATATAACATCCAGTTTATTAACAGTTCTAGGTGCTACTGAGAAGGAAAGGATTTAATTTATATAAATATCAGTTTTTATTTATTAAATTTCATCGTTAAAATTAATTTATTATCAATAAAATATCATCAACAAATTCCTGGTATATACTCTCAAGGATGTACAGGATACGATAGCATTATGAAAAATTTACATCATTACTAACTTCCTATCTACTATTTTCCTCCAAATCAGTCTGTTATCTGTCAAGACTCCAATGTCTGTGCGGTTAGCCTAGTGGCTGTGTGCACTTCGCAACCATATAACTGGGGGAGGAGTGTCCCAGGTTCAATTCCTGTCAAAGACGTGAGAAATTTGAGGATTTTCCTCAGCCATAGCCAAGTTAACCGGTCTTGGGCGCAGGCAGTAGGGTTTTTTTTCGCCAGTTTATCTGGCATTTTTTATCCTGCAAACTGGCCCCATGAGGGGGCTTAACTCGCCTAAATAGAAACGGAGGAGAAAAAGGGAGGAAACTCCATACGAATAAATAAATAAGACTCCAATATTATCAGATCTTATATTTCTGTCTTCTAAGGCACTTTTTACTGTATCAATCTAATTATATCTTGGTCTTCCTGAAGGTTTTTTTCTTGTAACGTTTTGGAAGAGAACACTAGTTTTACTAATTTTTCCTCTCCCATTCTGTTTAAGTGTCCACCTGAGATTAGCTCTGCTAATGCATTCCTGGATGCTGACAATGTCAAGTTCTTTCCTAATATCCTCATTTTTAATATAATATTGCCATTGATGCCATCTGTTCATGCCCCTATTCTTTCTCAGGACTCTCATATCTGTGGTCTCTAGTCTTTCGTCAAGTATTTTGCTTCTGACTCAGTTCTCAGATCTATAAGTTAACATTGGTTTGAGCACTCTCTTGTATACAGCTAATTTAGTGTTTTGGCTGATTTCTCTCTTATTTCATATAAATTTATCAGAAGACTTCCTACCATACCAGCTTTGTTGATTCTATTGTCTATTTCAATATTTAATTTACCATCTTCACTAAAAATCGTGCCTAAGTAGCTGAAATGTTTTACTTGTTCTATAGGTTTTCCATTCACAATGCAGTTGATATTTTCTTTGTCTTTTTAATGCTGACCTTCATACCATATTTATTACAACAGTTATTCAATTTAGTCAGGAATCTTGCAGACTTGTCGCAGATTTATTTAGAAGTATAACATCATTTGGATAAAGCAAAGAGCTGATATTAACATCTCTAATTTTGATGTCAGGTTTAATACCACTTTCCTTAATAATGTGATCCACATAGATAATGATAACAGAGGGGATAATGCACATCTTTGCCTGACACCAGATTTAACATTAAACCACCTTCCTGTACTTCAATTCTAACTGCCGACTTACAACTCAGCTGAAGACTAATTATTGCTTGAATATGATGCCCCATTGACACCATATAACTGTAACATTTTGAATAGCTTCTCTCTTGGCACCTTGTTGTATGCCTTTTCCCAGATCTTCAAAACTCAAATACAGATCTTTGTTATATACTCATGATTTCTAAACTGTCGTAAAGTGAAGATCTGATCTTGAAAGTCTCTGCTTGGCCTAAATCCAGCTTGTTCTTCACCACGCTTCTCTTCCACAATCCTTCTCAGCTGTTTCTGAAGTATACTTGCATATATCTTACCAGGAATACTCAGTAATGAAATACCACTGTAATTCTCACATTCAGTTTTATTTCCCTTTTTATATATGGGTACTATGAGATCTCTACGCCATTCATCTGGAATTCGTCCCTCTGTCCAGGCCTTCTGAACTATGCAGTGCAGCCACTGTGAGACTTTTATACCTCCATACTTGAGCATTTCTGGTCAAATATCATCAACTCCTGCTGCCTTTCCACATTTCAGGTTTTTGATCACTTTTTCTACTTCAAGTATGAATATATATATTCCTGACTGCATGTCTGGTCATGTTTTTTACCACTGTGCTGTGATCACTGCTTGTTTCATTTAGCAATTTTTCGAAGTAATTTCTCCATACTTCAAGGATATCTTTTTCTGCGGTTTTTATGTCACCTTTATCTTTTCTAATTCCTTTTACAGCACGCTTTCCTCCATTTCTGTGCTTCTTCAACAACCTCCAGAATATCTTGCCAACTTCTTGATATTTATTTTCTATGTTCTTGCTAAAGTCCTCCCATGACTTTTGTTTAGCTAGTTTTACACAGTATTTAGCTTTCTTACATTTGTCTCTGTATTCTTTAAGAGCACAAGTTGACTTATTTGCCACGACCTTTTGATATGCTTTCTTCTTTTCCTTCATCTCTTTAACTTCCTATGTCCACCATGGAGTTCTGATTTTTCTATCCTTGCAGACAACTTCACTGCATGCCTCTGGCTGAGTCAATCAGTGTTTTCTTCAGGGCTTGCCACTGAATCTCCAAGGCTTGATTCCTGTTCTCAAACTCTTTTTCATTTTTTCTTGAATAATATTTGTGTATTTTAGTCTACAGTTCACATCTGAGAGTTGCTCAACTTTTATTCACTTTAAAACTTTCTTATATGTTCTTATTTTCAATATGAAATTCAGTTGTATCCTGCTCAAGACTAAACAGTGATCACTTCCAATTTCAAATCCTTTGTACACTCTGGTATCCTGCAACAGGGAGAAAACATCACTATCAACAATAACATAGCATGACACTTTTCTTATTCCTTGTCTCTTCTCTCCATGTGAATTTGTGCACATTTTTTTGTTAGAACATTGTGTTAGTAATAACCAGTCCATGTCCTGAGACATGGACTGGTTATTACTAACACAATGAAATCCAACAGGTATTTGCCATTATTATTAGCTTTTCTCATTTCTTGAAATTTTCCCATTGGCAGACATACCAAAATATTTTGGTATGTCTGCCAATCATTTCCTACTCTGCTGTTTAGATCCCCCACAAGGACCAACTTTTTCTTTTTCATTGTGTCAGTTGCTTTCTGTAAAGTCTCAAAAAATTCCTCTATTTCTACCTTAGTAGAACCTTCTGTGGGACCATAGGCACAAATAAATCTAATTGTCCAGTATCCCATTCTCATATTTGCCCACATCACTCTATGACAACTTTTGTCATTGAGTGATGTGGCTACTCCTTCTTTTCGTTGATTGTCATTGTCTGAATATAACATTTTGCATTTATTACTCAGAAAGATCTCGCCAGTTTTTGTCTTTTTTGTTTCAGTCACTCCTATTATGTCGATCTGGTACTTATCCAATTCCTCGGCTAGCTCCATTTCTTTGCCATTCAAGCTTTTTATGTTGATAGTACCGATCTTGAACTCTGGTGATGTTGAGTTGGGATGGGTTTTAGTATTTGTTCCAGCAGCTGACTTTTTGCTGTTTGGCTTGGTTCCCTGGCAAAAACAACTGGGTTCTTGTTTAACCGGGCAACGCCCCAGCCGACATGAAATTTTGCCATGTTGTACCATCATTTGATATTTTGGTTTAAGCCAATGAAAATACGATTTGGTTGGCTAAATCCCAAATTGTCACCCCATCATCAATCATTCAGTATCCAGGTGCACCTGACAGGGTGCACCACGAGAAGGTGAGGATTAAACATTAGGTCAGAAGACCTTGTCAATTTTCAGCATTACTTTAAAGGCTATGTGGAGGTCTCCTTTTAGTTATATAGCTTTGACCCTTAAGCACCCCCAATAAAATATCATATGGATTTAAAAAAAAAAAAAAAGCAAGATTCAAATGGTATGAGACAGGATTGTTCAGACTGAATAATGGTGTTTCATTAAACACCATTATTCAGGATTTAGATTTATATATTAGATTCAGGATTTAGATATTAGATTTATTTTAAATACCAACAGAGATTTGTTGATATTTGTCAGCTCTTTGTTTTCTAAGCCTCAGAGGATGCCAACACATGGCCATAAGCTGAAAGATATTTATGGAAACACTGGTTTCCATAAATTAAGGAACAAAGAGAAAAATTGATTGTGATAACTCAAGGTGGATGGGGAATGAAAAAACATATTAATAATGGAGATTTTGGAGTGGTTTTCCTTTTCATGTCTGGGATGAGAACAAGACATTTTGTTATAGCATACTTGTTGGATATGGCTGCAGGACATCATTTAACTGAAGAAGTCAGGTGGCAAGCCATCGTAAGGCTAGCATACAGCTAGAGTTAGGCTGAGGTAGCCAGATGGTTGCATGTGAGTCATTCCATGGTTCACTAGACATGGAACCAATTCCATCTCCTGGAGATATGAAAGAAGTCCACAGGCTACAACTGCAGTGGCTGACTGATAACTCTGATTATCTGCTTGCTGAAATAGGACTTCTATCTCCAAATCAGTTATGATATATGACTTTATGTTGGCTACAGGAACATTGGCTTTGCTTTGCTTAGGATTCATGAAGGTGGTCTGTATGCTAGGCAAATGGTAGTCTGCATGTTTGCATTCCCAAATCATGAAATAGAATATTTGAAATGAGCCAGGCTCCATGTCGACCCAAGACCAATACAAACCAGTATTCTTTACAGAATACTGTAAATATTCTGATTTGCTCTACAAAATTTTTCTCTGATCTGTAGAGAAAAGGACACATTTTTCTCTCTAATATTCATGAAAGAGACACTATGGTGGAAATAGAATGATGATTTGGGGAGGTGCTCTTGTTGGGTGGATGCAGTGACCTCTATTTGCTTCACAACAGGACCATGACTGCCGCGACTTATAGAGATGAGGTCCTGACTGCTATATTTGTCTATATGCAAGCATGATTTGGATTGACATTTATCCTACAAGATGATAATGCTTGTTCTCATCGAGCAAAGCTTGTGGACCAATATTTTCAAGAAGAGTGTCATATTTTTGGACTGGTCAGCCAATTCTTCTGACTTTAATCCTATTGAGCATGTCTGGGATTTTTTAGGTAGACATGTTGCTGATTTCAGCCCCCCCCCCCCTTCTCCGAAACCTTGAAGGACTTAAGATAACTTTGCAGGAGCAGTAGTGGTTATTACCAGTTGAGATCTCAAAAACCATTGTAAATAGTATGAAATGTAGTTGTGAATGCTATATTGCTGTGAGGGAAGGACCACATTCTTTATTAACCCCCAACCGGCCACAACGTCTATAGACGTTCAGATAAATCTGGATACGAAGCTAGCTCTAACACCCACTGAATAACATGGATAAGAAGTGCAGTTTGGTGTCACTATTTCATCCACATTGGCCAGTAGGGAGGTTAAGGCACTTTGACATCTTCATTTTGACCTCTTGTTTTTGACAATTGTTTTCATTTACCATTTATTACTGAATTTAATTATTTATTTACAGTTTTTTTGGTTGTTTCTTTCACATCTCGTATAATACTGCTTTCCGTGTAATTGCACAAAAATTTATCATACTGTTTGTGAGTTCTCGTGATTTTTGTCTTTGTTCCTTAATTTATTTAAGTCAGTATATATAAATATTCACAGGGCAATCGAGCTAAGTCATTAAAATAAATATTTTCAAATTAAAGGTTTTGCATATTAGTTATAGTGAAAATATGAATGAATTGTAGTATTTTACAGGAAAATAATGAAACTATTTATTTATTTTATTATATATTAATATTCCTTATTAATGATTTCAGCATGGATATAAGAAAAAATTTTGATAAAAAAAGAACAGAAGTTGAAATTTTAGAAACTTCATTGGGCACAAGTACTGAAAGTGATACATATATTTCACATTCAGCATCAAAATGAATCCAACATTTTCGAGACGAGTGGAAAGAAACATATTTAATAATATTAAACGAAATCTCATTTAATATAATTAAAATTTCATAAAATGTATTTCATTATATTAAATGAAAACAAAAAAGATAATGTAGTGAGGCCATTTGTATTCATCAGATTTAATCTTGCAGTATGCATCATCATTACTACATTGAAGTGGAAGTTGAAAAAAATGGTCAACTCCATGTTTACACTGCAAACTTTTCAAATTTGTAAATCAACATGATTTCTCAAAGGAAACATATTACAACTTTCCTCTCAAGAAATGATAAATTATATTTAGGCATATTTGAAAGTGAGTTTTTTGATAGGAAAATATCACAAAACTTTTACCGAAAGAGTGAATTTATTAAATCAGTTGTTTTCTCTGTAGAATCTGAAAACAGAATATTTCAAAATGTGTCTCTCTTAGTAATGATTCAACCTAACATGAAGTAAGTGAATCGATAAATGAGATTCCTTTTTCTACTTTATACCCTTAGATGAAAATAATAATGATCTAACATAAAACAGTCAAATCCTGGTATGGTATGTGTAAGATACTTTGATAAATTTGTTGAAAAGTTATGTCTCATTTAATTAAAAGATGTCCCAATGCAGGGAACATTTATTGTGCAATTAAAGAAGAAATAAACAAAACTTAATATTTCCACAATTAATTTATGTACTGTAACTGCCTTTGGTACAACAGTAATGAAAAGTTGAAAGAAATGGTATACCAAGTTTGTGATTTAGTAATGCATAGCCAACGTATAAATAAGCCTGTCTATGAGAATTAAGTTTGTTTAATAAAAACATTATCCCAATGAAATTTCTTGTTTACACTGTATTGTTATCAAGAGGTGCTCATCAGAGAAATTAAATGTAAAGACGACATAGAATTAATAATTCAAGGAGTTCTAAATTTCATGCCAGCTGGGGCATTGCCCAGTTAAAAAAAAGGTCCCTGTTTTCATTAGAGAACCAGGTGAATAGCTAAAAGTCAGCTACAGGAATAATAAATCCCAGAACACATCCCTACTCAACATCAACAGAGTTCAAGATTGGTAGTATCAGCATAAAAAGCATCAGTGGGAAAAGAAATGGAACTAGCAGAAGAATTGGATAAGTACCAGATTGACATAATAGGCATGACTGAAACAAAGAAGACAAAAACAGGTGAGATTTATCTGAGCAGCAAATACAAGATAGTATATGCAGGCAATAATAATCAAGAAAATAAGAGAGTAGCTATAGTATTCAACACTAAATATGAGGATAATCTTCTTGAATGGCAGGCAATATTAAGTAGAGAGGTGGGCAAATATCAGAATGGAGAACTGAACAATTAAGACTTATTTGTGCTTATGGTGCCACAGAAGATTTTACCAGGGATGAAGTGAGGAATTTTTTTGGGGCATTGATGAAGGTAGCTGGCTCAATAAAAAAGGAAAAGTTGGTTCTTATTGGAGATCTAAACAACAGTGTAGAAAATGATTATCAGACATGTAGAAATGTTTTTGGAAAATTTTGATAAAAGTGCAAAGATAATAATAATGGCAGATGCCTGCTGGATTTCTGTTCAGGACATGGATTAGTTATTACTAACACCATGTCCAGCATTAAAATGTGCATAAATTCACACAGAGAGAAGATACAAGAAATAAAATTTTCATTGACTATGTTATAGGAATTTCAGGTTTTGTGACGTTTTTCCACTGGTTCAGGACCCAAGAGGATACAGAGGGTTTGAAATAGGAAATGATCACTATTTAGTTTTGAGCAGGATAAAAGTGAATTTTATATTGAAAAGTAGAGTGCATAAGAAAATTTTAAAATGAATCAAGGTTGAGCAGCTTTCAGAGGTGAATCATAGACTCAAATACACAAACATTATTGAAGAAAAAATGGAAGAATTTGAAAACAAGAACCAAATCTTTGAGATTCAGTGGCAAATCCTGAAGAAAACATTGACTAATTGATTCAGACAGAGAGGCATATAGTCTGTAAGAATAGAAACATCAGAACTCAAGAAGTTAAAGAGACAGTGGAGCAAAAGAAGAAAGCATATTGAAAGTTCCTTATAAATAAGTCGACTTGTGCTCTTAGAGAACACAGAGAAATATGTAAGAAAGTGAAGTGCTGTGTAAAACTAGCTAAACAAAAGTCATGGAAGATTTTGGTAAGAACATAAAAAATAAATATCAGGAAGGTGGCAAAATATATTGGAGGCTATTGAAAAATCTTAGAAATGGAGGTAAAAGTACCTGTAAAATTAATCAGAGATAAAGGTGACATGAAAACTAAAGATAAAGATATTCTAGATGTCTGGAATAATTACTTTGAAAGACTGCTAAATGAAACACAGTGTCAGCATGATGGTAGAAAACTCTCAACAGAAATGCAGTCAAGAATACATATTCATACTTCAAGCAGAAAAGTCATGAAAAACTTAGTGTGGAAAGGCAGCTGGAGTAGATGAAATATGGCCAGAAATGCTGAAATATGGAGGTATAAAACTTTTACAGTAGCTGCACTGCATAATTCAAAAGGCCTGGTAGAGGATCGAATTTCAAATGATTGGAGCAGAATTCTCATAGCATCCATATATAAAAAGGGAAATAAAACTGAATGTGAGAATTATAGAGGTATTTCCCTACTGAGTATTCCTGGTAAGATTTATGCAAAGTATATTTGAGAAACAGTTAAGAAAAATTGTGGAAGAGAAGCTTGTTGAAGAACAAGCTGGATTCAGGCTAAATAGAGGTTGTCGGGATCAGACATTTCACTTTTAGACAAATAGCTGACAAATCTTGGGAATATAACAAGCATTTGTATTTAAGTTTTGTTGATCTGGAAAAGATATATGACAAAATGCTAAGAGGAAAACTCTTCAGAATGCTACAGTTATATGGTGTAAATGGGACATTATATCAAGTAATACATAGTTTCTATTTAAGATGTACATAAGCAGTTAGAAATGAAGGGCATACAGAAAGGTGGTTTAAGGTAAAATCAGGTGGGCAACAAGGGTGCACATTATCTTCACTCTTATTTATTATCTATGTGGATCACATTATGAAGGAAAGTGGTATTAAATCTGATATCAAAATTGGTGATGTTATAATAGTTCTTTACTTTATTGCTGATGATGTTATACTTCTGAATAAATCTAGTACAAGTCTGCAAAGATTCTCTGCCAAAATTGAATAACTGTTGTAATAAATTTGGTATGAAAATCAGCAATACAAAGACAATGAAAATAAGCAGGAACATTGAAAATATCAACTGTATCGAGTGGTGAACCTATAGAACAAGTAAAACATTTCAGCTATTTAGGCACAATTTTTAGAGAAGATAGTAAATTAAATATGGAAATAAACAACAGAATTAGTAAAGCTGGAATGTAGGAATTTAGCTGAATAAATTTATGTGGAAGAAGAAAGAAATTAGTCAAAACACTAAATTAGTTGTATATAAGACAAGGTTTAAATCAATTTTAACTTATGGGTCTGAGAGCTGGGTTAGAAATAAAACACTTTATCAAAGACTGGGGACCTCCAATATGAGAGTTCTGGGAAAGATTAGTGGAGTGAATAAATGGCATCAATGGTAGTATCACATTAAAAATGAGGAGATTAAGAAAGAACTTGCCACTAACACATTCAGGAATGTTTTAGTATGCAGCTAATCACAGATGATATGGTCACTTAATCAGAATGGCAGAGGAAATATTAGCAAAACAAATGTTCTTTATCAGGTTGACTGAAAAAGATCCAGAGGAAGACCAAGATGTAGATGGATTGATACAGTAAAAAGTGCCTTAAAAAACAGAAATATAAGTTCTGATAAATACTGGAATCTTGACAGATAACAGTTAATTTGGTGTAAAATTGTTGATTGGAAGTTAGTAATGGTACTAACATAGTAGTCATCATCATCATCATACGTATCAAGGATTTAGGCCTAGCATGGCCTGTTCCGGCCTTAGAAGTCATCGTTGAATCGTTTAAGAGGACATTCTAGTTTTCATTTTCCTAATGGCTTGTACTTTAAGGCTTGTTTTGGTAATCTTTCTGTTTTCATTCTTTGAACGTGTTCCAACCATTTATGTTTATATTTTTTAATTTTTTCTATTACTGGTTTTTGGTTTAATTCTTTCTTAATATCTTCGTTTCTTTTGTGATCAAATATGGTATACTTTGCAGTTTTTCTCATAAACTTCATTTCTGCTGTTGTTAATCTTTGTTTGTCTTTTTGTTTTATTGTCCAGATTTCACTTCCATACATTAAGACCGGTAAGGCTAATGTATTGTACACTTTTAGCCTGGTTTGTTTTTGAACTAGGTTTGGTTTAAATATAGAGTTTAATTACACCTGTTATTTTTAAATATTTTGCAATTTTTACGTTTATATCTTTTTCATTTTCATATGTGATCATACATCCTAGGTAGTTAAATGAATTCACCTGTTCTAAGATCTTGTTATCTATTACTATTTTAGTTCTTGCTTGATGCTTTAAATGAATTCACCTGTTCTAAGATCTTGTTATCTATTACTATTTTAATTCTTGATAGTACTACTAACATAGTAGTACTATCATAATTATCCTGTACACCCCCCCCCTAAGGGTACATATCAGGAATTCGATGATGAGTTCTAAATGGTTAACACAAGTGGTGTTACTAAATAAATTTAGTGCATTATTAAGAATAATGACAAAGCATAATGTATTACTTAATTATAATCTCATAAGATGGTTAAGTTTTGATGTTAGTGTTCAGCCCGTTTTCAAATTATATGAAAATATTTTAAGCTGCATTGGAACCTAATCATAAAGATTTAGTGGAAAAATTGTAAAATAACATTGTGTTAATTTTAAAATCATTTTTAACAAGGTTGAGTTCTTTAAATAAGCAACTAAAAATAGGTAACTTGATTATTATTGATGTGATGTTCATAATTGAACATCACATCAATAATTCCAAAAACGTGGCCTTGCAGACCATGTTTTGAATACAACCTGCAGGATCTCCTGGAGGAAAACCACCATGTTCCACCATAGTAAATTCAAAAAAAGAAAGACTGTTTTTAGAATCTGTGGTAGCACTCAGAAATTAACTGAATTTAAATAAATATGGTTACATGTGACTTCCCAAAATTTAGGAAACATTAATTATCAGAGGTCCCACTTTACATCCTAGGCCACCTACAAACACCCATAGAGGGCACACCACCTAGATAGGACTTTTAGAGTCACCCACATGTTTCACTTAGTATTGTGTTGTATTTGAGTGTGTGTTACAAGAGTTATTTGTAATCCCTGAAGATGTCTCAGTGACTGAGACGAAATATTGGAATCATTAAAATTAGTTTTTAATCCTTTTCTAGTGCTGTAAATATTCCATTAAACCTCCAACATAATACTCGACAATAGTATCATTTTGGATGGATTTGCATAACAGCTGAAGCAAATATAAAGAATTAACTACAGCTTCTTGATTACTTTTTATTAATATTCCCAACAACAGTTTAATGTGAGCCAGCTTGTAATACATTATATTTTTTTACAAATAAATATTGCAACCAATTAATAAATGAGAACTTGATGGCAGCAACAAGAGTAACATTGGAAGATAGAACAGGAGAAAGAATTTCTTTTTAAAAATTATTGAAGTAAATAAATATAGTTTATTATATTAAACTAAAAACAGGTTTGAGTTTGTTGAAACATTTTGGACTATTATGTTTTGTTATTGTATAGTATTGTAGCATTTACCATTCTGTTTTAATAAATTCTCATTTTTTACATGTTCATAGATCTATATTATAATATGTTAGATTACCTGAAGCTTAAAAATCCGAACAAGGTTTATACTATACAACCCATGTAATTAATAATAAAGATTCTATAATTAATTACTTCTTCATGTAATTTGTTTACATATGAAATGAAAATTTAGAAATTTAAATAATACACAACACCATCTGATATTTTTAAATTTGTTTTTATACTTATAATTTAATGGCAGGGTATTATAGTAGTTATAATTTTACATGATATTGTAAACTTCTACAAAACTTAGATTTTACAGAAAATATAAAGAAAGATTTGATTATTATTATTACTATGTAATATGCATTGTGCATGTAAATTCCTTCTATTATTATTATATGGGCTACTCCATGGAGTACTTAGACTCATCGAGGGGAGGTCCTAAACATCGTGCCAAGCACTATCCAACATTTGTGCAGTATCTATCATACTTTGTTTTGAACTCATTCACTGTCATGGCACCCACAACAGACTGGCAACCTATTCTGATTCAGTCTGAGCAAAAAAATATAGTCCTCATATCCACTGTTAACTACAATTTACACTTTTGCGCAATTTCCAAAGATAGTCCTTAGTTCTCCTACCACCAGACCTCTATGAAAAATAACTCTGTATTAACCTTGAAAAAACCCTTCACTAATTTGTATGTCTCAATCATTTCACTTCTTTTCTGTCTGTCAACCACTCTTTATAACCCATGAATTTTCAATCTGTCCTCATAAGGCTCATTCCATAGATCTGCTACTATCATAGTCATTTGCTTCTGGATTCTTTGCACCTCCTCTTTAAGAAACCTAGGTTACCAGATCTGTGTACTGGTCAAGATGGGGTCTTACCAAGGCTCTGTAAAAAGGTATAGTAACCTGATGAGCTGTTTTAGCCACTTTTAACCCTGTGTCCACTAACATCTCCAAATCCCTGGTTTTATCAATTTTCTGGAGTACTGTTCCATCAATGTAGTACACAGCTGGTAATTGTTTCAACCCAAAATGCATGCCTCTACACTTTGCCATGTTCAGACATCCATTCTCCTTTGCCCATACTGCCAGTCTATCTAAATCATCCTACAAAATTTGAACAATAACTAAATAGTTCCTCTCAGATCCTTTCCTTTATCATTGATGTACAAATTAAATAGTAGTAGTAGCCCAAAAACAGAGCCCTGCGGCATACCACTAGTTACAGGCTTTCTGCTGGGCTCTACTCCTGAATAAACTAGTCTGGTATCTCTCCATCAATCATCGTCTTATCCACTTCCCCAACTTTATATCCTTTCCCATGAACTGCAATTTACTAATTACAATTCCATGCAGTATCCTGTCAAAAGCCTTTGCCAAAGTCCAGCAGTATCACTATAAACCCAATTACCTTTATCCAACTCATCTGTCACTGTGTTATAAAGCATGAGCAAGTTACTGAGGCATGACCTACCATTCACAAAACCATGTTGACCTTACAATATTCCATTTCTTTATCTCTGTTGCTGTATTTTGCTCTTGACCAACTTCTCCAGTGCTTTGACCACATCTCATGTTAATTTGTTACATCAGTCTTAAAGTCTCCTTTATGCAATGGAACTGTTTCCTCCACTCTTTCCAACTCCTTGGGACTAACCCAGAGCAAAGACTTTGATTAAATAATGTGGTCAAAGGCACTGACAGTAACCTAGAACCATCTCATGAAAACTTGAGTTGGTATACTCTCTAATCCCATAACTGTATCCTCATCAAGGTTCTGTAATATACTATGCCCTTAGAGTTCATTTACCTCAGTTTCCAAATAAGCCTTTGCCTCTCTTGTTACTGCAATATCTCCACCTGGATGATATACTCTTGCAAAGTGTTCACTTAGTCATTCTACTATTTCATCTGATTCAGTTACCTCCCTACCATCGGCATTCATTAAAATCATTCTGGCATGAACATTCTTCCTTTTACTTGCAACATACTGAAAGAACTCTTTTGGATTACCTTTGGCCTGTATACTAATTTCCTTTTAATACTCTGCTTTTGTCATTCTTTCTGGTGACCTTTTCTCCTTGAATTCTCTCTACAAATTTTTATTTTTTTGTACCTGCTTAATGATGATATTCATTTAACTCCCACTTGATTTATTCTCTTGGCTCAAGGTATGTAGTCTGCTGTTACTTCCCTTAAATGCTTCTTTACCACTTCCCATGCACTATCAGCATCCAGTCTTTGCACATGCCATGGCACTGATCCAAGCAATCTCCTAAGTCATAATTACCACCTTTGTAATTCCACATATATCTCCTCTTAAACCAAAAATTCCACACATTGTTATCTGTCATTGTTATTGATAACTCAGTAAAAAAAAAAAAAGAATCATGATACCACCAGCTAAATCCCGTGGCCACTTTTGCAGCTACCGAAACAAAATCTTGAGAACCAGATCAGTATAGGACATAGGTGATGCAATAATGTTAAAAAAATGAACATCTCAGTTTATCTGACTGATAAACTGAGATGTGATTGTCTTTCCTGTTTTATGTGATAGTTCCACCTGTGTATTCTCTTTTCACTTTTAATATGTGCATCATTCACTAAATAAATAACATTTTCTAGTGCAGTGTGGTGGATGTTACTAAACCATTTAGACTGCATATTCATATATTTTTAAATATTGGAAATTCCAATTTGATTAGTTTTTAGGTGTATTAACTCACATTATATCTAGCCACTTATCAGCAGTATATTTGGTTCATACTCCAAACTGATGATGTTGTCGAGTCCATTGAATAGCTTCTAGATATGACTGTGAGCCTGTAAATCTGCTTTGGCAATCTGTTGAACTTTGATGGAGTAGAGCTTTTCTCTAGGGTTCGATTTTCTGTAGAACAGCAGCAATTGCTGGACAAGAAAAGATATGGTCAGGTGTTAGTTCGACTTCTGAACAGTTCTTGCATATTTCATAGCTTCTAGCACGTCCGGCTAAATTTTCATGCCTTGAAAATATTCCATCCTTAATTTGGTGATGATTGTGGTTATTTCTCTGTTTTCATTAATTTTGCTGATTTCATTCTTCTTCTTCTTCTTGATAGTTTGTTTTAAATCTTATTTTTACAACAGAATTAGTATCAGTTAGTGGTAGTGGGTATAATTTTTGAGGTGAGTGTCTTGCTTCTGTCGTTAGTTTCTCTGCTTTCTCATTGCTTTCAATATTTACATGGGCTGGTATCCATTGCAGTGTACACTTCTTATTTTTCAAATTTAAAGTTGTTAGATGTTCATGCATTTCCTGTGTGAGTTATTTTTCCATTTTTTAATGCTTCAAGTGCAGATTTTGAGTCACTGTAGGTGTTTATTCCTTCTGTAATGTTTATTACTGGATTAGAGAGAATTTTAGATGCCTGCTTGTATGTCTGTTAATTCACAAGTGAAGTTTGAAGCTATTTTTCCAGCTGTAGATTTGATTTGCATTTCCTCGTCTCCAGGCAGAATTAATAAAACCCCTGCTCCTCTTTGATTGAGTGCTTTATCAGATGATCCATTAGTGTGGGCGATGACATGGTTTAGATTATTTAAGTGATGTATAGTGTCAAGTCCTTTTCTTTTATTTTCATTCTGTGAATCCTTTTTTGAACAAGGTTCTAGGAGATTTAAGTTATTTAATTGTGTTTTTTGGTGGTATAGTGGAAAAGATTGGCTCTTTGCTTATTTCGATAGACAAGTACTCTAAGTTGATCTGTTTTCTAATTTCATGATCATATTGTAAAGTAGATGATCTCTTTAGTCTGGATTTTCCTGTCCAGGCATCAAAAGTCCTGAGTGAGATGTAATCTTGTTGTTGGTTCTTAATTCTGTTAGTGAATTTAACTGTGGAGAGTTTTCTTCTGTCTTCTAGTATGCGAAGCCCCACACTCTAGTTGAGCTTTTAAATTATTTGTGGATGAGACTGCACCTATAATAATTTCTGCTGCTCTTGATTGTAGTGTCAAGTTTTTCTTTTGAGCTAGTAGAAGCTGGAGCCCAGATGGATGAGGCATATTCCATAGTGGGTTGTTTGAGTGCTGTATATGTAGCTCTGCAAAGCTTTTTGATGATATTAAGCTTTTTGAGAGCTTTGTTAGATATATTTGTAGTATTAGTTGTAAATCTCAGTTCAGTATCTAGAGTTAGGCCTAAGTATTTTGGAGACACTGTTTTTCCTATTTTGGTATTATATATTTTGATCTGGGGAGAGGGTTGTTATTATGTCTATTTTTTCTATCAGTGGAGAAGATACTCAGTTTTGTTTTTATCTGGTTTAGCTGTAATTTAAGTTCCATTTCCCATCTTTCTGAGTCTTGTACTGATTTATTTAGGACTTTTTCAGATTGTTTAGGATTACTGCTTATGTGCCAGATTGCTGTATCATCTGCATAGCATGCTATTTTTGTGTCATGATGTGTGGATGAATATTGTTCATATAGATGAGAAATAGGAGCCGGCTTAAATCTGAACCTTATGGGACTCCAGCCGAAGTTCGATATGTATTGGAATGAATTCCATTGACTTTTACTTTTATTTTTCTTCCTTTCATGAAGTCTGAAATCCAAATTAATGCATTCCTTCTTATTCCAGTATCATATTCCAGGAGTGGAATTCTATTCTACTCCAAATCGATCATCCCTGCATATTGATGATGTGCCAGTAACTGTCAGAAACAGCTCATTACCTCTGGAATAAGAACTAAAGTTACTAAATTAAATGTTAATTTATTAAATTTAGAAATATAAAATTTATTGCAGTAATTAATTGTGCAAATTATTTGATGGGATGAAACTGTCTAAGTAGGATAAAAATCTTCATTAAATGGGGAGTCCAAACCTTAATGCAACAGTGGTCCATATGATTTTAGAAACCACTGGTGTAAGTGTAAACTTCAGCTGATGATAGATGTTCACAGCATTGGATGTAAGCATTCTCATGTTCAACTTTTTTTTTTTTTTTTTTTTTTTTAATTATGTGAATATTGCTTAATTCTCTACTCTAAATAATGTTATTTAGCTTTTAGCTTCCACTGAAAAAGAGACCTTTTTGGCCATAGAAAAAAATATTTGGTAACAGACTAACATCCATAGCAAGGATATATGTTAAAAATCAGATAGTCACAGAAATGAAAGACTTAAATGAAAAAAACTTATAACTTCATTCAAGACAAGGGGGAGGGAGCAGCCATTCTTTGGATTTTATTTTCAGAGTTAGCTGAGAGCTATTATTATGTAACACCTCCAGGGAGTCCAAAGACTCATTGAGGGAGGGCATCCACTCTACAACTCTCCACCAACTACAACCAATGCCATCTACCATCCACAACCACTATTATTTCCCACAGACAATCACAAACATCCATGCCCATGGCAGGATTCTAACCTGCAGCCTTTTGGCTGGAGAGCGGATACTCTAACCACTCGGCCAACCAGGCTGGCATTATTAACTTTATAAACATTTTTCTTTTTCAGTTAAATGTTACATTACTGTTTCATGAAAATATGAAAGCATATATTCAAATTATTTATCAGATTATTTGAATGTTTATCAAGTAATATTTTCATTCCTCTCTCAGAACAAAATTTGCACTTCAGTTATGGGGGGGGGGGGATCTTAATCCTAAAAAAAAAAAGTTTCAGCAAATTACAAAATTTTTAATTTCTTTCATTTCTTCAAACAAAATTAGACAGCAGTTTTATTCCCTTAGTTGTATTGTTATATTGGTTCTTGGCAACAGCCAGAGCCTTTCTTTTTCCAGGTATAGTGCTAAAGATCTCCGTCTTGATGAGGATTCTAGTCCTGAGGACTTCCACGGTACAGGAAGACTTAGTGTTGACATTGACAGTGGAAATTCTACCCTACACACTCCAGAAGGAAACAAGTGTACTTCGCCTGTAATCAATGGTTAGTCAGAATTTTTCAGAAAATATAATTAGATATGTTATTCATCTTGGCATTTAAGACTAATGCACTTTACACTAATTAATGTGTGTAAACTCAAAAAAAAATAGAACTGTTAGAAAAATTAGGATAAGGTAGTAGATTCCCAGATAGCTATCATTTACAAAATTTATATTTATTTTAAGCATTTTACCTTTTTAATTAAAATATTCTAATTTATAATTGTAATTAAATATAATTAAATTTTATAATTAACATAATTAAAAATAACTTCACAGTATGATGCCAGTGATATCAAGGCAGTTGATGTGAATTCATTAGCCTTTATATACAAGAAGCCTAGTCATTATTGTTATTACTGTATGTCAGATCGGGAACCTTTTTGAACCAAAGAGCCATTCTACAAAAAGAATTAATTAAAACAAAATTTTGGGAGCCGCAACTTCAATTCGGTTTTTCCTGGTTACTCAAAGTTGCAATTAGTTCAAACTTAGGTAAATTTGTTTTTAATTCAGTACTTCCAGATATCAAATACCACTTTTATGTTTGCATATAAATTTTTTATATGTTCAGTAAATAAAACAACATTAAGTTTGATTAAGTTTTTAACCACAAACCATGTTTAAGTAAGTATAGTATTGCAAAAAGAATTAGTCCGAACAAAAATACAATATTATGTATTTTAATAGATATTTGATTGTTTTAATTTAAAATTCACTAATGAGACTTTTGATTTTGCATCTTCTCAGCCAATTTACTTAAATCTGGATTGTATGTCATGCACTTTAATAGTAATTCGGCTTTAAAACTTTCATCAGTTAATTTGTTCCTATGCTTATTTTTAATGTAATTCATTGAAGAGAAAAATTGTTCGCAATTGTACGTTGAACCGAAAAGAGTCAAAACCCCAAAAGCAAGTTGCCTGGCATTTGAATAATTACTTGGGAAAGAATTCCAACATTTAAATATAATTTCCTGTGGTGTTTCTTCCATATCCTCAATTTGTCCTACCATTTCCTGAAGTTTTTGTACCCAGATGCTTTTATTCTGAATTTCCAGAAGCTCCATTTGTAGTTCTGCAATTGATATTCTGGGAAAAGCTTCAATATCTATTAATTTTTTAATTGCAGTTTAACAGATGTAATATAAATTTCATCATCTCCTGATGTTTTTTTAAAATCCTGAAATCTGCTTGTAAATGAATCTAAAATTACAGTAATCATTTCAGTGAATATTTTGCAATCAATTTAAATGAATTTAAATCAATTCTTGATTTAAATTCAATCTATAATTTTTTAGATTTTTAAAATGTATAAGTTTTTCTTCAGTAACATCTTCGAAAAGGTAAGGACTTCCTCTAGTAATTGTAAGGCTGTGTATCCCCCTTGCAACTTCAAATTTAGCTTATTAAAATGTTCTGTCATATCAAACAAAAAACAAAAATTTTTTATCCATTCGGGATTACTGAGAAGTTCCACATGATTTACATTATAATTTTTAGTGGTTAAGAAAACTCTCACGTCTTTTAAGCACTGAAAAAACATTTTAATGCTTTTCCTTTTGATAACTATCGTACAGATGTAAATGTCACTAAATTTTATGTTGACTATCTAGTTTCTCTAAAAATGTGTCAAAAAATCTGTGGTTCAATGCCTGGAATCAAATGAAATTGATCATTGGCACAACAACATCCATCACTCTTTTTAGTTGTGGTAATAATCCCAAAGAATTTGCAACTAAAGATTCTTGATGCAAAATGCAATGAAATGAAATAATTCCATGTGGAATATGTTCTGTAAACTTGTTAGAAGGTTTTCTGAAATATCTTGACCTGTAGTGTGTCCCTTTAAGTGTTAGCAGATCAAGAAGTTCTTCTCAAATACCGGAAGATGTGATATATTTAACTATCACGCAGCATTGTGTCATATCGGAAATATCATTTGATTCATCAACTGCAATAGATATAAAATCGGCAGAAAATTAATATCCATAATTTGTATATTTGAAACTTCTGCAGAAATTGTTACAATCCGTTCTTTGACAGTTGTAGCCGAAAGAGGTAAATCTTTAATTTTTTTACGTATCTCGTCCTTTTTTTTTTCATATCTTTAAATAGAATTTCAAAGACATTATACATGCAATTGTTTAGAAATTCACCATCGGTAAAAGGTTTTCCCACTTTTGCTATTTCAAGGGATAACAAAAAACTTGCTTCAGTAGTATTCGATGAAGATTTCGTCCAAGTTGACAAATTTCTTTGCTGAAGTAATGTTTTCTTTTGTAATTCTTCAATAGCTTTTTTTCTATTACCCCCTCAGGATATTTTTTTACTGAAGTCTAAATGTTTTCCTCGAAAATGTCGTTCGACATTACTTGATTTGTTATTTTGAAGTCGTAGATGGTAAATTAAACATTGCGGATTTCTATTTACTTCTATAAATGCAAATTTCTCTGTCCACATTTTGACTCCTCTGTTTTCTTCGATTATTTTTCTTTTTCTTCAACTCATATTATGAGGGTTATTATCACAAATTTACCTGCAAGTAAAAACACAAATTCAACATAATAACATAATAAAAATTAATTTGTGCATAACATTACCTGACACTAAATTAAACACCAGTTTAGTACCATGAGAAATGAGTTAACTAACAGAATATTTATTTTGACAGTTAAAATCCATATGTATCTAAAAACCGTGGTGTTTGACAGGACAGCTGATCAATTAGTTCAAATTTTTGCCGTGGCACTAGTTACCTTAGTCAGGGTTAACATTTAGTGGTATTTCAAATGTAACATAGTTGTCAGTTGTCCATGTCATAAAATTTCATGCCTAACACACATCACATGCATAGTATCTAGCAACACGAACAGGCCATATCAAAAAACAATATTTAGTTGTTTGTATTAATTATGTATCTTTTAATTCAATATAAAAGAGCTGCACTTTGTTCAGCCAAGAGCCGCCGGTTCCCAACCCCTGCTGTATGTGCACCTCCATGGAGTCTGAAGACTTGTTGCAGGAGATCCAAACTATCCACACAGTCTGTCATACCTCTCCTTGAACCCATTAACAGACAAAGCACTAACAACTGACTCTGGCAACTGTTCATTTCCTTCATAACTCTTCAAGTGGAAAATCTACTAACCACACTTTCAGCTTTAGCCTCAACTTTCAGGGATGAACTCCTCTTGTTCTGCCCTGTCTATCCAAGTGTTGAAACATTTCCCGTGCATCAATCCTATAAAACCCTGAGTAACTTAAGTAACTTAAATGCTTCTATCATATTTCCTCTTTTTCGCCTATCAATCAACTTCTGCAGTCCAACATACTCTCAGTCTATCCTCATAGGGAATGTTCCACAGACCACTCACCTCTTGGTTGCTAACCTCTGAATCCTCATCACCAAGAACCCAGGTAACCAGACCTGAGCACAGTAATGAAGGCTTTATAAATAGGAATAACATCTTACTTATCTCTACTAGTTAGTGTGTGTTCTTCAATAGCCAAGTAATCTCATAAGATTTATGAGCTACCTTAGCAGTATGTGTGCTGTAAACTGGTATTCGGTCAGTCTTTAAAATCCATCAGAGTCATCATGTAGTCATTTCATTTATCTAACTCAGCTGCCACTCTGGTATTGAAAGTTAGTAAATTACTAAGCCATGAGCCCTTCACAAAGCTATGTTGCCCCTCATACAGTATCATATTTTTATCCACCCATTTTTGAATTCTCTTTTTGATCAATTTTTCCAGTATACTTTTTACCACCAACCCTGAGATACTAATTCTCAGATAATTTGCTACTGCAGTCTTAAAACCTCCCTTATGCAAGGGAATTATTTTATTCTTTTTTCACTCCCTTAGAACTCTACCAGAGCTGAGACTTAAATTAAAGAGCCTAGTCAGAGGAATTGCTAGTTCCTTTGCACATTCCTGCAAAACACAAGTTGATATCCCATCTAATCCAACAGCTGTGTTCACATTGAGATTCTGCAATATCCCGAGAACCTCCAGTTTATCCACCTCTGTTCCTACGTAAGTCTCTGTCACATATGTCACACTTATTAACCTCACTCGTGTGATATACTTTTCCAAGTATATCATACAGTAATTCAACTATTTTATCTGCTTCTGTCACCTTGTGACCATTAGCATTCATTAAGGTTATTCTTCATTTCAGACAAATTATGGAGATTACAACTGCTTTAGAAATAGCTTGTGACAACCGTGTCACAAGCTATATTACATTTCACATAGTATGCTTGAAGAGACAATGATTTGATCAACTGTTATTCTACTGGCCTGACCTCTAATGAAAAAAAAAATGAAATAAAATAACTACATCAAAGCTCTATTCTGTTTATGACAACATCAGAGAAAAATTTTTTCATATAGATAGTTTTATTACAGCAAAAGTGTTGTCCTAATTTAACATGAGAATTGTTATATTAAATTTAAAATCTTAGATTACCTATAGTCCTACTCATAATTAACTCTTAATGAGAAAGGTTATGCAGGTAGAATATGTGCCTTCCATATTCTTGGGATTTTTAGACCACCATTATTGTTAAGATTAGGGTTGTTGATAAGAATTTCACAGGCCTCCTTAAATTTACATTCTTACCATGTTTTGGTGTGATGTAAACAACAGGTGCTTTTCCAGTCAATTCTATGTAAAGTGTTCAGGGCATGATTAGAAAGGGCAGCTTTACCATAGTAATTGAATTGAATGTGCCATTTATGTTCCTTTTTTCTTTGTGTGGCAATTCCTATCCTATCAGAAACTTTATATATTTTTTGATAAAGGAATAATCAATATGGATGAAGGAATATGATGTATATGTATTGTCTCAAATAATTTCTTGGCAAATTTAATTTAATGTCTAACCCAGTGGAGAAACTTTCTATAATTATTTCTGATCTAGAGTATTTTAAAAATATGGTGATAACTTTTTTACTACTTATATATGAGAAATATATGACTTCTGCATTAATTCAACTTTTTTGTATCATTTGGGTCCATCTTTCATCTTTGATTAAATTAATTAAAAGAAACATACTTATTAACCACAGTGAAAATTATTTAATCGTAAATATTTCATCCTTAAGTATCTTAGGACATCATCAGTACAGTAGTTTAAACAATAATAGGAAGAAATACAGTTAGGGCACATGATTACAATAGAATCTCATTAAACATGCGTAACGTGTTAAAGAAGTAAAAAAAAAAAAACTAATAATAATTATTTTACACAATTTTGTATGACAATTTCCCATACTTTAGGAATAGTAAGAACATTGTTGCGATTTGGTCTGTATAGTAGGGCTTCAGAACTTTCTTTATATAAACGTTCATGTTTATATAAAGATCTATGTAAAAGTTTAGACTTTTCCCAATGGATCCTATGGCTTGGATTTTCAATTCCGTATTGAGAGAGGCCAGATTTTTGTGGTTTAAAAAGACGAATGTAGTCTTGATGTTCCGAGATGCGTTTCTGAACAGACCTACCTGTCTGTCCAAAGTAAGACAATTTGCGTGAGCATGGAATCTCATAAATGCCAGGCAACATCAAAGGTGAGAGTTTGTCCTTAGGAGAAGGTAACAAGTTGTAAATTTGGTTGATAGGTTTGTAAGTAGTGGCAAAATTGTATTTCTTCATAATTTTAGAAAGACGTTCGGAGATGCCTTTGAAGTAAGGTATGGGAATCCTATGGACTTCTTCTTGTCTGGTTTGATGTGTGGGAAAGTGACTGATGATTTTTTGAGTTGTTTTAGGATTATATCCATTTAGGATGGTTGTATTTTTGATTACTTCTAATTCTTGGTTTAGAGATTCTTCAGAGGAGCAGAATTTGTGTGCTCTGGAAACTAGTGATTTAATAATGCCAGATTTCTGAGATGGATGATGAGCAGAAGAATTGTGAATGTAGCGACCTGAGAATGTAGGCTTGCGAAAGACGGAAGTGGCGATGGAACCGTCTTCTTTTCTTTTGATGTGTAAATCCAAAAAAGAGATACCCTGTGGAGATTCTTTTTCTAATGTAAAGTTGATGCGATGATGAAGAAGGTTAATTTTATCTAGAAACAGTTGTAATTCAGGTTCGGGATGATTCCATACTGCAAATACGTCATCGACATCTCGGAACATCAAGACCACATTCGTCTTCTTAAACCGCAGAAATCTGGCCTCTCTCAACACGGAATTGAAAATTCAAACCATAGGATGCATTGGGAAAAGGCTAAACTTTTACATAGATCTTTATTTAAACATGAACGTTTATACAAAGAAAGTTCTGAAGCTTTACTACACAGACAAAACCTAAACCGCAACGACGTTCTTACTATTCCTAAAGTATGGGAAATTATCATACAAAACTGTGTTAAATAATTAACGTTTTTTTTTTTTTTTTTTTTTTTTTTTTTTTTTTTTTTTTGTGTACTACTTTAGCACATTTATGCACGTTTTCATGAGATTCTATTGTAATCATGCGCCTAACTGTATGTTATTCCTAATTTTTGTTTAAATACTGTACTGATGATGTTCTAAGATACTTAGGATGAAATATTTACAATTAAATAATTATGAATGCACCACAGGTTTCGTTATTTTAAAAAAAAAAAAAGTTTCAAGTGATGGAAGTGATTTAATTTCAGTCTCACACAAAAGGATATGGCTACTGTCAGAAAGTGACGGTGAATAAAATTTAACTAATAATCATAAGCCCCGGGTGTATTTGGGCCTTTTCGAATTTGTTTTATTAGTGACACGCTATTTTCTTTAAGAAAGATATATGTGTATATACTTCAAGTATGTATTTAAAATAAAAAATATTCCATTAAAATTAAATAGTTTTATTCGATAATTTTCATATGTTTTGTTTGAAAATAACTTATTGTGCGTATTATCATGTTTTCACATCTGGAACCATTATTCTATTTTTTCATATGCACTCGAACCAATTTTTTTTTTCTGGAACCAATCTACTGTGTAAATGGAGAATTAGGTGTGTGCGTGTGTATGTGTATGTATATATATATATATATATATATATATATATATATATATCCCTTTTCTTCATTTATGAAGTTTTGTAGTATTCAAGTGATTTAAGATTCAAGATTTTTCATAGCCTTTGTTAAAACATTGATCTCTTCATCTTTCTCAAGTGGGAGCGAAGATAATCTAGTAAATTTCAATGCTATCGAAACATTTTTGTCTTATTACTCCAAATAAAGCTACAACTCCTCCACCTCTTATCTTTTGATAATACAGTCGGGTCTCTCTTTATGCAGTAGATACGTTCCACAGAAAAAACCTGATATAAAAAATTGCACAAAAATGGCCTACCTTACGTTGAAAAATCAGGGATACGTTCCTTAATTTTCTAAAATTGCATAAAACCAAAGCAATGAATTAAAATAAACCTAAAATTGCATAAAAAAAGTTTATGAAAATTCAGGAAAATAAGAATGCCTAAGTTTGTTTTAAAGCTTTATTCATTTAATTTTATTGAAAAGTACAGTGAATTTTTTTTTTAATATTTTGTCATCAGAATTATCATCGCTATTAGACAATATTCAGCAACGTTTGCGAACTGGTGCAAAATCACTTTCATCACCAGAAGAGATGTCAGCACATCAGATCTATATGGTCAAGGCAATGGTTCTTCACAAACAGAATTAGCTTCACCCTCGTTCTGTGCTAATTTTTTTCTTCTGACAATGTAATCAGTGATTAAACTTTGCGATGATGATTTCACTAATTTTTTATACAGCTCGCGATATCCAGACACACAGTTCTTCAGCTCATGCTGGAATTTAAAGGCTCGTTCAGAATTTGTATCATTAACAAGAAAATGATTTTCCAATTTATTGCACAGTTCGAGACCTTCTCGAATTATATTTACAGTGAGGAGGACAGGTTTTTCTTCTGCTTCACTATCGTTTTCTCGATCTTCGACGATATCTAAAGTTAATTGATATCCAATAATATCATGGTCATTTAAGGCATTATCCACAAGCAATTCGTCTACATTGTTCTGGCTAAATGTATCAAAACCTTCTCCACCAATTTCATGTTCCAATGTAATGATTTCAACTGATAATGTAGATGTTTGTATGGTTGCACTGTTTGCAATACATCCTGGCCAAGCTGCTTTCCAACAAGCATTTAAAGTTTGTGGTCTTATTTCAGCGATAGCAGATGCAACATGATTTAAGCAATCAAATAGAAACTTTTTTTAAATGTCAGTTACTGTTAATGATTCATTTTCTAGTTTATCCAATATAAATTGAAAAGTGTGCTTAACATAATATTTTTTAAAAGTAGCAATTATGCCTTGATCTAATGGCTGAATAATGCTTGTTGTATTGGGTGGAAAAAAACACTACCTGCACATTTGGATGTTCTAAATGCAGATGACATTGTCAACAATTAATAAAACTTTAAAATCGAGAGGTTTTTGCTTCATATGTGTTTCCACTTCTCGTATAAAGCAATTATTGAACCATTCAGTAAATACAGCAGTTGTTACTCAGGCCTTTCTATTAGCCATCCAATGTACTGGCAGCTGTTTTAGATCTTTGCTTTTTTAGAGCACTTGGTCTTAGAAATCGATTTACTAGGAGGGGTTTCAACATTCGATCTCCTGATGCGTTGCTACAAAGTAACAACGTTACTCGATCTTTGCTTGCTTTTAACCCACTTGCTTTTTTCTCAGACTTTGCGATGTCAGTTTGACTAGGCATTTTCTTCCAAAACAATCCTGTTTCATCAGCATTAAACACTTGATCAGGACAGTATCCACCATCTTCAATAATTTTGGCTAACTTCTCTTGAAAATTTTTGGCTGCTGCTTCATCTGCTGCTGCTGCAACCTCACCTGTAATCTTCACATTATGAAGTGCATTCCTTTTTAAAAACCTGGTTTACCATCCTTTGCTAGCCGAAAATTCTTTATTAGCCTGGGAAGCGGAAGTAGACGGCTCCAATTGCTTCATCTGTTCATAAAACCGAAGAGTTTTTTGTTTAATTAAATAACCACTTATAGGAATTCTTCTTTATGTTAATTCTTCAATCCAAATTACGAGCGCTTGTTCCATGTTTTTGTTTTCTAATAAAGCATCTCTTGAGTACGATGATAATTTGACACCTAGTTTTGTGCCAGAAATGACAATTTTCTTATTGCGACTTCATTCTTTTTAATTGCTCTTATAGGAGATTCGCCTAAACTAAAATGTTTACCAATCACCGTAGATCCCCTCCTTTTGCTAAATGATCTAAAATTGCAATTTTCATTTCCAAAGAAAAGCAATTTCTTTGGTGCTTTTTTTTCTCCATTGGGCCAAATTTTAATTATTAATTAATGATCAATTATTAATTAATAATAAAATTTAGCTAAATTAACAATTAATTATTAATGAATACATTACAAAATAACCAAGGTGTTCCATGAAAATTTCAGGATTTGTAAAGTGTTTCTGTCATAGGAAATGTTTGGGAAACACTGGATTACCCTATTATCAGAATGGATTCTCCTTCTGTTGACGTGTGCAGAAGTGTCAAAAGGTCTCTTATCTGTGGGCGTGCACCGCATAACTTCAAAACTGCATAAAAAAGAGACCCGAGCATATTTGGGTTTTCAGTCGTTTTCTCTTCATTATCTTACCCTTGCATAAACACATCACATTCTAATGTTTCACTTCCCTTCTGCTTTACTTTTAGCACTTTATATATCCCCAAATCTTACTGAGCTTAGAATATTGTTCTTGCATTTTGGCTGTTGCACCCAAACTTCTCTAAGAATTCTTGATTGTATACAGAAAAGGGCAATCTCTATAATAGGTGATCCTTCTTTCACAGACTCCTTCTAGTCACTTTCTCATAGGCACTCTGATTCTTCATTATGATTTATTTTTTATAGGTACGTTCATGCACATTGCTCTACTGAACTGGCTACTACCATTCCTATAATTTCCACAAGCAGCTGCTGATTAATATCCATACACAATTCAACTCCAAATATATCAGTCCTATTTCTTATCTGCCATCATTCCATCTGCCTGTATTCTTTGGGATTTCACTATTTTTCTCAATGAATACAACTCAGCTTTTCAAAGAAACTTGTTAATGGATTCCTTCTTTCTCCTTAACATTTGCCCACATATGGCACTGTTGAGTTATACATATTGTGTGTTGGGTTGAGATAATATGCAGTCCCTGACTTACATTCTGCATACTTTATGTAACACTAGTCTTAAGTAAGTCTGATTTAACATGTTTTAATATACCCTCTGTCCAAAAAGAAACCAAACTTTTGATAGAAATTAAAACACAGGCAAATTATAATTATTCAAATCATTTATTTCAGTCAATATACTCTCCCTCAGCTTCGATACAGTATTTGGCACAGTCGGTTAATTCGTTAAATGATTTTTTTACATCAGTTTTTGGGGATACTGTTGATGGTCGTGGTTACTGCCGCTTGAATGTTTTCAGTGGTGTCGTATCGCTTTCTTTTCATTGGCAAATGACGTTGAGGGAAGAGAAAGAAGTCACAGGGCTCTAAATCAGGTGAATAGGGCGAATGATCCAACACAGAAACTCTGTTTTTGCTCAAACACTTTCTTACAGTGTGATGGTGCATTATCGTGTAAAAGTGACCAGCTGCCTGCATTCACGATATTCATGCTGTATGTGGCGAATTCTCGCTATCAATCGCTTCAAAACTTCGAGATAAAACTTGCCATTGACCGTTTGGCCAGGTGGAATGAATTCTTTGTGAATAATGCCCTTGGAATCGTAAAAACAAATCAGCATTGTCTTTACTTTATACTTCTCCAAGTGACTTTTTTTCGGATGCGCCTCTTCTGCTGGTTTCCACTCAGCACTCTGGCGCTTTGTTTTGGGTTCATACTCAAAACACCACATTTTTCATCACCATTAACGATCATTTCAAGGAAGTTTGAGTCCTTACGAGCAGTTGTAATGCAGTCCTTGCATTGTTCAATTTGATACCTTTTTTGGTCTTCAGTCAACTTTTGGGGAACAAATCGCGAATTCAATTTACGAAGGCCCAAACTCTCAGTCAAAATGTTGTGCACAGTTGATTTTGGGATCCCCGATTCATTTTCAATCAATCTCATGGACGATTTTGGGTTTTCTTTGATGGAATCATGCCCTTTTTTGGATGTTAATTTCTCTCAGTCCAGTTTTTGGATGGTCCGGCTTTTCGTCGTCCTGAAGTCTCACAACCACTTTGAAATTGCTTAAACCACTCGTAAACTTCAGTACGGAATAAGCATTCGTCACTGTATGCTTTTTGAAGCATTTGATGCATTTCGGTAAAACGTTTACCAAGTTTAACACAAAAGTCAATCATAGCTCTCTGTTTGAAACTCATTTTATGACCATTTGTCAAAATACACTGTCACTCTTGGCACTATAACTCGTCTTCTAATGAAACAAATGTCATAAATAGTTGACACAACACTAATGAAGGTTGCCACTTTCGACAACAAAAAGATATAACAGGTGGTGCCACTAGTTTCTTTATTTTCGAAAAGTTTGGTTTCTTTTTGGACAGAGGGTGTAGTTATTTTCATTAGTTTTATTCACAGCATTCACAAAGAGATTAGATTTCAATATGTAATTGTTGATGCAAAGTAATACAATATAGTATAAGTAGTTTGAGAAAATCCGAAAAAAATTTTAAAATGTTTTATATGGCTGTTTTTGACTTTCCTTATGAAATTATCAAGAGATGACTGAAGAGGAGCTTGTGTTTTTTCTTCATTAATCTCTGGATAAGAGGCTAATTGGTCATCTAGTTCTCTATGTAATGAGGCATTATTATCCACACAAACACTGAAAATGTATAGCACTCAAACACTATGAATATACAGCACACAAACATTAAAAACAATAGCATGTCTGTGTTGAAAGCGAGATTGAAGAAGGAGTAGGCATGTTTCATGTGGCTGTCTTCCTTTCAGAAAACTGCTGTTAGATGGCATGCAAAAAAACCTAAGTGGAAAAAAAGTAAACCTTTTATAATTTATGATTTTTCTAGCCCATTATAGTCCTTTCAGAATAATTTATATCAGTCTGAATTTATATAAGTTGGAGACTGCCTGTGTGTGTGTGAGAGAGAGAAAGTTTATAAAGCAGTAAACGAGAGTTGTACAGATGCTTAAAGACACATTTCATCTTCAGGTGCAAGAAAAGAAAACTAATAGACAAACAGTAAAGGATGAAGATTAGTAAGGTGACATCCATGATAGTTATGTAGGACTCTAATGATTTATGATAATGTCTAGACATACATTTGTTGTGCATGTTCATACTTACGTGTTTGGCTTATAGCTAAGAGTTTTCATTCCAACAAATTCATACTAGGTTTATACTTAAGTGTTTAGGATCCAATGACATGGCTAAAGATTCCCAGATTTTTCTTTTGGTTTTGTCATAATGATATAACAGTTCAGATTCATTCCATAAAACTTAATGTCTTTTTGGCTTCTGTTGATCTGCAATGCAACTTATGGTTCAGCTGATTAGAGTACATGATAGAGCTGAGGCGTCACTTCTTTATGGTGTGTTGCATGTGTACTCTCTTCAGCTGACCTACAAGATGCCTTGACAGAGAGACATAGAGATTTATGGAAAAAAACACAACTGTTATACCATTGTTATAACAGAACTGAAAGAAAAATCTAGGAATCTTTAAAAATGGCATTGTATCATAAGCACTTAAATATAAATGAATGAGTGGAATGAGTTGCTAGAATGTGACAGAGATGCATGTCAAAACTGAAGTAGTGAACAGGAGATGTTCAGCATGTTGAAAAATATCAGTGTAAATATAGCAGTGGGACTTGATGGCATGTCAGCCTGTGTGCTATGTGAATGTGCAAGAGAATTGGCATTGCCTCTGATGAAGTTGTTCAATCTAGTCTAAGTTCTGGCATGGTTACAGTGGAGTGGAGTGGAAAGAGGATAAGATAGTTTTATTGCATAAAGATGGCTGCAAAACAGAAGTAGCAAACTACAGACAAATTAATATATCAGGAGTGGTTGTTAAAGTATTAGAAAAGTTGGTTTAAAGTAAAATCTAAAATTAGGTGGATTTATTTATTTTTTTCTTATGGCAAAAGAAATACAGAACAGCTACAGGTCAATATCCAGTCTGGAAAGCCAATCCAAGGCCTCATCCGTTACCTTGTGGATGCCACGTAGGCCACCACCATGAAATTGGCACCTTGGGCAGTCGTTCACAATATGAGTAATCATCTGAGCCGTGGGAGAACAATCACAATAAGGGTAGTCTAATAGCCTCCATTTATGTAATAGGTAGCCACATCTGCCCTGGTTAGTTCTGATCCTGTTGATTGATGACCAAATCTTCCTAGGAAGAGCAAAACCAGGCTGCAGAGCACAGGGATCTTCTACCAGGAAGCTGTTTGTTGGGAGATTGTTGGACCAGTATTTTCTTACATGTCAGGTATTGATGGCAGGGCAGCTGAAGAGAGTTTGTCCATGGACCAGAAAAGCTTTCTAGATTTTAGGCGAAGACTAGGTGGATTTATGAGAGTCTGGTGCAGGAGTGGGTTGCTCATTGCTTTATTAAATTCTTTAATCGAGGCTTGTCTTCTCCGTATGTTTTGGTGGAGAAATGCTAGATAGGACAAGCAGCCAGGAGAGAGGGTGCTTCTCACTGTCCCACTAATTGTGTGCATGGTAGAGTTTAGCTGGGTGACTATAATGTTAGTGTGTGTGTGCTTCTTTCCCAGACAGGGGCACAATATTCTGCTGCAGAGAATGTGAGGGCTAGTGTAGACAACTTTAGGACCTGCACCACAACCCCAGGTTGTTCCAGCAAGCCTTGAAATGATATTGTTTCTCATTTTAATTTTGTTGGACAGGTTGGTGATGTGCCTTTTATAGGTTAGACTTCTGTCTAGGCTCACTCCAAGGTATTTCGGGTGATGCTCGTGTTCTACCATTTTTCCACAGAAAGAAAGGTTGAAGTGTTGATTCACCTCTGCATTGTTCAGATGAAATACTGTGGACACAGTTTTTGTTGGATTTGGCTTCAAGTACCACTACTTGAAGTACTTTTCCAGGATGTTCAGGTCTGTGTTCAAGGTTGATTCCAGGTTGGCAAAGGTGGTAAATTGATGTAGGAACGCTAGGTCATCAGTGTACATATACTTGCTTCAGCTGGTATGTGGTAAGTCGTTCAAGTAGATGATAAAAAGTAAAGGGGATAACACAGAGCCCTGTGGGAGACCATTGTGAAGGATGAGAAAGGCTTTCTAGATTTTAGGCGAAGACTAGGTGGATTTATGAGAGTCTGGTGCAGGGGCAGGAGTGGGTTGCTCATTACTGTATTAAATTCTGTACTTGAGGCTTGTTTTCTCTGTATGTTTGGTGGAGCAATGTTAGATAGGAGAGGTAGCCAGAAGAGAGGGGTGCTTCTCACTGTCCCACTAATTGCGCACATGGTAGAGTTTAGCTGGGTGTCTATAATGTTAGTGTGTGTGCACTTCTTTTCCAGACAGGGGGCACAATATTCTGCTGCAGAGAATGTGAGAGCTAGTGCAGATAACCTTAGGACTTCTGCACCACAACCCGAGGTTGTTCCAGCATGCCTTGAAATGATATTGTTTCTCATTTTAATTTTGTTGGACAGGTTGGTGATGTGCCTTTTATAGGTTAGGCTTCTTTCTAGGCTCACTCCAAGGTATTTCGGGTGAGGCTCGTGTTCTACCATTTTTCCACAGAAATAAAGGTTGAGGTGTCAATTCGCCTCTGCATTGTTCAGGTGAAATACTGTGGACAGCTTTTGTTGGATTTGTACCACTGTCTGAAGTACTTTTCCAGGATGTTCAGGTCTGTGTTCAAGGTTGATTCTAGGTTGGCAAAGGAGGTAGATTGATGTAGGATCGCTAGGTCATCAGTGTACATATACTTGCTTGAGCTGGTATGTGGTAAGTCGTAGATGTTAAATAGTAAAGGGGATAACACAGAGCCCTGTGGGAGATTGTTGTGAAGGAATCTGGACCTGCTCTTTTTTCTGCCAATATGGAGACCTGGATATTTCTGTTGTTGAGAATGGATTCAAAAAGCTGGAAATTTTTTTTGCACCTTATAATATTTTCTAGCTTTAGGAGGAGGTCCCTGATCCAGACTGTGTCATAAGCTGATATTAGGTCAACGAAAGTGGCTCTGGATTTAAGTTTCTTCTGGAAATCAGTTGTCAGGGCCAGGACCTGGTCACAGCAACTTCTTCCCAGCCTGAAGCCAGCTTGTTCAATCAAGAGTGCTCTTTCGATGAGTGGTGAAATTCTTTTAAGGAGAATTCTTTCAAAGAGCTTAAAGATGGAGCAAAGGAAGGAGATAGGTCGTAGATTTTTGACATCATTTGGATCTTTCCCTGGTTTGGTTACGGCAATTATTTTGGCTTACCGCCACAGATTTGGTAGTTTTCCAGTTATTATAATTTTTGAGAAAAGGGCGGCCAGCCATGTTTGGCCTTGTTGATCGGATTGTTTTAGAAACTCGGGGAGGTTACCATCAATTCCTGCAGCCTTTCCATTCTTGGTGAGTTTTAAGGCTACCTGTACCTTCTCCCGAGATACTGGGTGTACAGGTTCAGGAAGCTCGGAGACCTGTCTTCAGTATTTGTCTGATGGAAGATTGCACAGTAATTTTCCTGGTAGAGCTGGGATGTATCTTGGAGGTTTTCAATAAATGATTAGCCATTTGATCAGGAGTTATCTCTGTTGTTTTCTGTGTTGTTGGTTCTTTCCCACCTAATTTTCTCTGAAGTGACCAGCTTTTCCAGCTAGATGTGGTGAAATAGAGTTCATGGATGGTTTGAGATCCATCTTTCCCTTTCTGTTTAGCTTTGCTATGAGCTCCTTGGCAACAGTTGGGTCTTCAATCGCTTCATATTTGGCTAAAAGTTCCTCAGTTTCTCTACTCCAGCATGGGATGTATTGTTTTCTGTAGCCTCTAAGAATAGAGGCTTTGGCTACAGTTTTGATTAGTTTAAGAAATCTTGGATAGCAATTAGGGGTGGGCAGAATTGCTCTAATGATTTGCTCGATTTGTTTCTGAAATGCGTTCTAGTTGGGCCTGCGAAGGTCCCATCTAGTGATTGGTGTGTTCTGCTGATGACTGGGATTGATGTGCTTGTCTCTATTAGTGTAGGACTATGCTGGCTATTAGGAAATCTGTTGAGGATGGTTCAGGTTGTTGACAGAGGGTAGTCTTCAGAGTCTTTAGAGAATATGTACAGATCTGGGGTATAGGTTCTGTTCCATCTGGCTGAGTGGAGAGTGCCTTCCTGCTTGGCATCGTAAATGAAATACAGGTTATATGTATCCATCCAGGTGTGGTCAAGGGACTTCCAACTCACAGGAGTACAAGTCCTCATCACATGCTTACAGGAAGAATGCTGAAATATTCCCATTGATAGCTACCACACGTTTGTGGAAAGCATGCATAGGATTGCTGCTTTAATCGCAGTGAAGTGAAGTCCTACATCTTATTAAGTAGGGCACATGGCTGTTTTTACCTCTTATGATGGAGTCCATGCACTTTTATGTTCAAGAAGTGTATCTATGAATGTTAGAAAAAAGGAATCGAAGCAGAAAACCTTTCTAGTTGCACACCGTATAGAATGTAACCTCAATACGGTATGAGGGCATAGCACAATCAAATTAAATGTAAACACGCTGCGAACCACAAACCACAAAATATATAAATGTATTTAAGAAGATTCTAAAAAATGATCTGTTACATTCAAATAAACTAGTGATACTGAATCTTCAATTGAATAATGGTTGGGGAATACTTATTACTTCAGAAAGTTCCACAAAGTAATTGAAAGGGTGTTTGCATGGTGGCTCTTTATAAAAAACCTACTGAACTTAGGCAAAAGAGTCGAAAATCTCGAACAACACATTAATACTATGATCGAGGTACTCGATGATCAGCGCTCCATCGCAACTGAACCCTTTAACATCAATGAACTCTGCAAACTAATTGCCTCAACTCTACCCGAGTCGATCGAGTCAGAAAACAAGAGACGTAAAGCCGTTGTTTAGAACTTTCCGACGGAGAATGGTAAATCATTCAAAGAAGACATCGGCAAATTAGCATGAGAATTCCAGAAATATCGTCAGATGCCATCGTTTAGCAGCCAAAAATAAAAGGAACCACGGAACGAAATTTCCCCATCTCAGGAAAGTAACCTGTCATCAGTCTTGGGACTGGTAGCTCAGCAATTTCCTCCATTCCACTCTGTCATTGGCTTTCTTCTTAACCTCCTGGTAACTCTCAAACCCATGCTGTCTTTGACTTGGTCAAGAAAGCTTTTCCTTGGTCTGCCTCTTCTTCTTTTCCCTTTTATTTTGCCTTCAGTTATTCTTTTCACAAGTCCATCATTTAATCCCATGCTTGGGATGGCAGTTATAAGACATGAGAATTAGGCCTGGGCTCTTTAGTCTATTGAGGGCTGTGTCAGGTTTCCTGGAGAGCCAAGACGTCAATTGCTTTGTCTTTGGCTATTTTGCTGATGGCTTTGGATTTAGATAGTCCTTCTATGTTTAAGGAACATATCTTGAGAGAGTGTTGTTTAGGGGACTGTAACTTATTTTTCAAAGCTTGCCCTCCACTCAAACAAGCAACTTGGTCCTTGTTATTCTGGGTGATGATCAAGCCGGCATGGAGCTTTTTAAGTTTTGTATTCGTCATAGTTGCTGTAAGTGGTCCAGGAGGCTTGGTACCTTTGGACGCCTTGTTTGAGACATTAGCTTCATGTTACCTGTGATTCATCTCTGGGGCTTCTTTTGTTTGAAGCACCAGCAATGTACCACAGGGTAATACTACTGGTTGGGGGAGGGCATTGAAAGAAGGCCCTCAGGATGATTTAAATAGGTTGTCAGTATGGGGAAAAGATAACGAGTTCATTAATGTGGAGAAATATAGTTATGCATTTTGGATAAATATATTACAAACTTTGTATCATATTCATGGAACTGTACCTCAGGAAATAAACGAAACTAGAAATTTAGGGGGGGTGGTAGACATGGAGTGTTCAGAGGACATATTGTTAAGATTGGCTATTGAAGATCAGTAAGAAGTAGAAATAAGGAAGATGTTATTCCTCTTTATAAGGCCTTGGTACATCCATCTGGATTACTGTGCTCAGATTTTGTTTCCTGGGCTTCTTGGAGATGAGGAAGGGGTAGAGAAGATTTTTGGGTGAGTGCCCAAGATGGAAAGTAGGCTGTGGAATGTTTCCTGGAGGATAGATTGAGAAGTTGGTTGATAAGAGACAAAGAGGGGATATGATAGAAACATTTAAGTCGATTTTTATTATTATTATTATTATTATTATTTCGGGCGACTCTAGGAGTCCTTAGACTCATCGAGGGAGGCCCTAAACATCATGTCCACACAACTATGTGATTACATTCTCACAGTATCTATCATACCTTGTCTTGAACTCGTTCACCATCATAGCACCCACAACAGACTCTGGCAGCTTATTCCACTCATTTACCACTCTAAAAGTAAAGAACCCAGCTCTAACACCCTTACTAACCACACTCTTGCCCAGCTTCCATAGGTGTCCCCTAGTTCTCCCACCACCAGTCCTGATCTCAAAAATATCCTCTGAATTAATCCTATAGAATCCCTTCAGCAATTTGAATGTCTCAATCATATCTCTCCTCCTCTGCCTATCAACCAGTTTCTGCAACCCACAAATCCCCAACCTGTTCTCATATGGTTCATTCCACAGACCTGCCACCATCTTAGTCACTCGCCTCTGGATCCTCTCCACCTCCTCCCCATCAAGAAGGAACCGAGGTGACCAAATCTGGGCACAGTAGTCGAGATGAGGTCTTATCAAGGCTCGGTACAGAGGTACAATAACTTGCTTGTCTCTGCTCGTCAAGGTATTTTTCAACAACCAAGTGAGTTGATGAGCTGATTTAGCTACTTTTGCAATGTGCCGCCTAAACTTCATCTCCCTATCCACCAACACTCCCAAGTCCCTGGCCTCATCAATCTCTTGGAGTACAGTTCCACCAATGTGGTATACTGCTGCTAATCTTTTCACCCCAAAATGCATAACCTTACATTTTGTCACATTAAATTGACATCCATTCTCCTTAGACCAGAACTCTAATCTATCTAAGTCATCCTGCAAGACTTTGACATCTTCTGCATTCACTATTGCCCTACCCAACTTTGCATCATCAGCGAACAAATGAATTGTTCCACTTAGATCCTTCCCTATATCGTTAATGAACAGATTAAACAGCAGTGGTCCAAGAACAGAACCCTGCGGCACACCACTAGTCACAGGCCATCTTTTGGACTCTACTCCTGAATAAATTACTCTTTGATATCTCTCCATCAACCAACTACCTATCCATCTCACCAACCCTATATCCATTCCCATATGTTGTAGTTTACGGATTAGTATTCCATGTGGTATCCTGTCAAACGCCTTTGCCAGGTCCAGCAGTATCACTGTAAACCCATTTCCCTTATCCAGTTCAGCCATCACCTTGTTATAAAACTTGAGCAAGTTACTGAAGCATGATCTACCCTTCACAAAGCCATGCTGTCCCCTGTACAGTATCTCGTTTTCATCAATCCATTCCTGTATTTTTCCCTTGACTACTTTCTCTAAGACCTTGACAACGACTCCTGATATGCTGATCGGTCGGTAATTTGCAACCATAGTCTTGGATCCTCCTTTATGCAGTGAAACTATTTTCCCCTCTTTCCACACCTTGGAAAAAGGGGAAAATAGTTTGGGGGACTAAGCCAGACCTGAGACTCAGATTAAACAACATGGTCAAGGGCACTGATAATTCTTTAGCTGCTTCACGCAAGACCCGTGCCGGTATACCATCCAATCCCACAGATGTGTTCACATTAAGGTTCTGTAATAGACTAGTCACCTCCACTTCATTCATCACTATTCCCGTATAAACTAATGGTTCCTTCATTTTTTTCAATGTCACCACCTGGATGATATGCTTTTGCAAAGTGTGCGCTCAGTAACTCCACTATATTGACTGATTCAGTGACCTCCCATAAAATCCTTTAAGTGATTTAAGTCGCTTAAAGGGTTTTATGGGATTGATGCAGGGGAAATGTTTCAGCACTTGGCTTGGGGAGGGGGAGGTGAACAGAACAAGCAGTCATCTCTGGAAGTTGAATAAAGGTGTGGTTAGTAGGGATGTGAAGACTAGATTTTTTGCTTGGAGAGTTGTGAATGAGTGGAATGGGTTGCCAGAGTCATTTGCGAGTGCTTTGTCTGTTAATTGGTTCAAGGAAAAGTATGATAGATTGTGTTGATAATTTGGATCATCTACAATGAGTCTTTGGACACCATGGAGGTGCCTGTTCAATAACAATAATGATTTAAAATTGTGTCTAGACATAATTTTAATATAAATTAAATTTTAATTAAATTTTCTGTTTAACCCCATTTTACTGCCTTATAAACCAGTGAAGTTTACATGCATATATATATAGGACTCAAATACTCATGTCTAATTCCTTTGGCAAATAGATTTTGCCAGTGCTGTGAGTATATTCTGTTTTGTCTTGTCTTGTCTGTAGACTAGACAAAATAGAATATTTTTTATTTTAAAAAAATACACTTCTAAACAAAATCTTCTACTTTAATATTATTTACAGAATAATATGCATCATATAAAGGGCTAATCTAGTAACAGAAATGAATGTAATAAATTATTTGCCGGCAAAGGTTGGTCGATTGGTAGAGCCTCTGCTACTAATAGCTCAGTTAAGTAAATTTGAGCGCGGTTAGTAGTTAGAAGGGGGCCAATCGTTCGATGCTGTTGGCACACTCTCCCTCGATGAGTCTTTGGACTCCCTGGAGGTGTCAAATAATAATAATAATAATAATATTTTATGAAAAATTAATGTTTTTTCTGAATATTTATTTCCTTTTCCCTTCTGACCATTTTATTTTATGACTTTTCCTTGTTTGAATAGTTCTCATACAAAAGAAATCTTTTCCAGCCACAATACAGGACACTAATCATTTTATGGAACTCCTACTAGCTTATTAGTGCATATTTAAAAAATGGAGAAGGTTTTTTGGCAAGTACATTTTTTGCAATTATGTGTTCCTGTTTATATACACACACACAGACATATAAATTCATTTCATAAGTTGTTTTTCAGTTATGAATGAGATTTTAGAAAGTTTCTTTTCAATTAAATGATTCTAGCATACTTTTATGATGTAATTCTAACCAGTACATAAAAATATGAGTACATATTTTCATTAGTTAACTAAAGATGAAAATTGTCTGTTATAATGGAATTGCAAATTATTTTGGCTCTCTGATTTTCAGGTTCACTGTCTCGCTCTTCATCGTGTACTTTAAGTTCGGCCCCTTCAACAAGTAACTTGCATCTTCAAGATGCTACACATAGAGCACTACATAAATTTGTTCCTCGTCATAAAGATGAAATGGAATTGGAAATAGGAGATCCTATTTATGTACAGAAAGAAGCAGACGACTTTTGGTTTGAAGGTATATATATATATATATATATGACTTAAAACACCGATGATGTTTTTTTTTTTAATTCATAATTTAAAGTACAGTATTTCAAGAAGAAAAACAAGATAAAATTAATGTTTATCATAAATATTTCTGTGTGAATTTAAAATGTTTGAAAATCTTTATGGTAGGTGTATATCATTTACAAACATATCTCTAAATATATACAAACACGAGCAGCTGCTAGTTGGTATCCATATATTGGTCAGCTCAGGACTCACGAAACCAATTTCTAATCCACTTTCTTTATTCCAAACAGTCTTCCCCATATAATTTTCCCCATCACATACAACCTCCAACTCTTCAAGATTGTAACAAATTATAAACACTTTATCACATGAGGCAGTGTTGTGTCATAGGTTTTGAGAACTCTGTATGTAGGATTGATTAAAAATAAAATAAAAAATAAATAGATAATTACATATTTCACACACTTGTAATGTAATATCATACATCCTGTATTCTACTGTTGTATATTGGTGGAAACCCGCAAAAAAAAAACATACTTTACTCTACCTGATGTATGATGTCACATTATATGTATGCGAAATATGTAATTACATATTTTTTATTGATCCCATTGTTTATTTATGTGGTATTCAGAATTTAAACACATTATCTTTTCTAAGATTGGAATTGATATTAAAGTTCTGTTTTCTCCACTTGTTTTTGCAGAAGAGTGGATAAAATTTTCCTTGTTTTATGGCTATTTAAAAAAAAAAAAAAATCCATTATTATACATTCCATTTTCTATCCAATTTCAGTTCAATTATGAAAAGTCAACTAAAGTTGCTTAACCTTCCAGATTAAGACTGCATACATCTGTGAAATAAATGTGGAAGGTTTAGGTCAGAGGGAGGTTTGCTGTCTTTTCATGGGGTTGCTGTTTAAGTGGAAGTTGAAATTGAGCAGAATTTGACATATATAGTAATAGATTTTTTATGCAACCACCTTTACTTACAGAAAACTAAATTTCAACTTTAAGAATTTTGCTACTCATTTTAGTTTTCTCAGTTATACAGTTGTTGACTCTTTTCATCTTAAAGAGCATTTGTTCATCAGTTTACACTGATGAGTCATTGACTTTTTGAAGGTGTCTCTGATGATGATGAGGATAATAATATACAGTAGCAAACAAATTAATCCAAACAATCCGAATTTTTGTGAAGTTTTTGGTTTTGGTTTGGTTTGATTGTTTCAGTTCACAATAATCTTGGTTTTGGATTTACTTCACTGTTTTGGTTACGTGCTGCATGTTTTAACTGTTTATATGATGTTTATTAATAGTATTGTGCTTTTTTAAGTGTAAACAAGTGACATTCATAGTGTTTTATTAATTTTGTATCATTCAAAAATATGTACTCTTGCTCAGTACACATCCATGACTCAAAAACAAATTGCCAGTGGTTTGGCAATTTGTTTTTGACTTTAAATATGACTTTAAAGAGATAGGTATCTTTTCTCCTGACAGAAAAGGAAAATGTGGGTGAAAAAGGAAAACACTTACTCAAGATCATTTACTAGTTAGGAAAAGCAAAATAAATCCAAGATTGCCTGCTGGATTTAAATAGAGACTTTAGAGCTAGTGGGATTAATGTTTCTGATATAATAGTCTGTCAAAGATTGTTGGAAGCAAGGAGAACTGCTCATGGACCAAAAAAGAAAGACCTGTTGATGAAGGCTTTGCAGAAGAAGATGCTCCAGTGCAAAAGTTTAAATAGATTGAACTTCTGTGAAGTGGAAGAAGATCATATTCTCAGATGAGAGCCATTTCTTTGTCCAAGGAGAGTGGGTACCCTATGTTTGAAAATTAGCGGCTGAGAAGACCTCTCCTGCTCACCTTCAACAAACTCCTAAACACTCAGCTAAAAGAATGCTCTGGGGTTGTTTACACATGACTGTCCAGGATCATTTGTGCCTGTTGATGGTATGATGAAAGTGACCAATACATAAAAATATTGGAGAAAAGAGTGGTTTCACAGATCCAGATCCAGACAAAGAACTCGTCCTCCAACAGGATCTTGCTCCGTGCCACACTTCAAAAAAAAATCCAATTGATTCAGTGGCTAGGTAACTCTCCTGACATTAACCCAACAGAAAATTTGTGGGCCATAGTGAAAAATACTTTAAAATTTAAATTGTGAAACAAAGGAATAACTTAATACAATCCATTATAAAAGTATGGTTTCAAGATGCAGAAATAAGAAAAATGTGTTCTACATTGGTAGAGTTCATGCCTGAGCAAATTAATGAACTTATTAGGAACAGAGGAGCACATAAATTATTAGTAAAGTTGGACTTGAATTTTTGTACTTATTTTCTTACAGAATTAATGTTTTCTTTAAAATGTGAGTGTTTGGATTAATTTGTTTCCTACTGTACTATGCCAGAGAGTATCCACTCTTATGGCTAAAAATTTCTTGGTTTCATTTTGTCAGATTTATTTTCTCTCCTAATGTTATCAACCATCATAAACTTCTTGATTTCCTTTCTATAAATGTTAATTTTCTCTGGTCCAATTTTCTTTTTAGTGAAGACTTGAATATTAATATTAAAATTACCTTCTAATTTTAATATTAAAGACTTTAATGAGCTTTCCCTTTCCAACTGCACTGATCCAGTGAGGAAGAGATGCCAAGACGTTTGCTATTTCAATGATTTCACACATTGTGTAATAGAATACCAGATAATCCTAACTACTTTTCAAATACTCATATTTTCTTCACTTGTGAACATTTTAACTATATCGCATATATTGTTTGTCATCTAAGCAATTCAGGCTACAGTCTAGTGCTGATTTCTTTTTTGAAGCAACATTTATACAGCCGCTCTCATTCGTGTGTTTTGTTTTGGCATTATATGACCAAGTGGGATGATATTCACATTTCCTCGGTTAAATTATTATTTTCAGCCTTCTGATCAAAACATCTACACTGAATGTATCATTGAAATCATTCTTGCTTGTATAGAAATAATTCCCAGTTCCACTTTTCCACTCATCACTTGGAAAATCAAGGCTTATCTAAACCTCCATTCTCCAAGAAGTTTGTCAAGGCTGTACAAGAGAAGAATCAAACATATCACTTTGGCTTTCAACTCTCCATCTTTCTCTTCTGTTTATGCTACAACTAACAATAGTTTCAACCCAATTTATCAAAACATCAAAAATTGCTGTAGAAAGTTTTTTACCTTGGGTGTAAAATACATTAAAGATACCAAGAAATTTTATACTTGGTTTTAATCCTTTTCCTAAGTAGGCAAAACAAAGTTTTTCGCATAAAATATATTCATATTTGAGCTACGTGTATATAGAGGCTAATGACTTCATATCACTTGCCTTAGTATGTATCCCACAATGCAAAGCACACCCCCATTTCAGGCGTGTATAATGCAATGCTGCATGAGAAGATCCACTACCCAGATCAGTTTCATCTTTATTGAGGTCTCTTCAGTGGGAGCCAGACCCAGGAGAGATGCCAAGGTTGAAGTAATGCAGAAGTCATATATATCTCATATATCACTTGCCTTAGTATGTATCCCATAATGCAAAGCACACCCCCATTTCAGGCGTGTATAATGCAATGCAGCATGGGAAGGGCCACTACCCAGATCAGTTTCATCTTTATTGAGGTCTCTTCAGTGGGAGCCAGACCCAGGAGAGATGCCAAGGTTGAAGTAATGCAGAAGTCATATATATCTCATATACAAGTAGACAAAAAGCGCTTGACCTCATCTCTAGATGAGAGAAAGATGTAGAAAGTTTTTTACCTTGGGTGTAAAATACGTTAAAGATACCAAGAAATTTTATACTTGGTTTTAATCCTTTTCCCAAGTAAACCAAACAAAGTTTTGCACGTGGGGGTACATTATGGGATACATACTAAGGCAAGTGATATGAAGTCATTAGCCTCTATATACAAGTAGCTCAGATGTGAATATATTTCATGCGCAAAACTTTGTTTTGCTTACTTTGGAAAAGGATTAAAACCAAGTATAAAATTCTTGGTATCTTTAACGTATCAAAAACTGCTTTTCAGAGAGCTTGAAGCAGGTAACCTGCATTATTAAGTGAAATGTAGCAGAGAGAGGGTGCTTGTGAGGCAACCATAGCAGCTGTGTGTAAGAAGAGCTCTGGATTCAGATAAGTTATTCATGAAATAATTATTTGTATATGAGTGATTGTTTGAGTAAGAGCTGCTATAAATACTAGTGTGCTACTAGTATTATTAGTGTGTGGGATATTTTGCCTAAACTTAATTACAAATTCGTTGTTATTAGACCTTAGAATAGTAACTGGCAGAGGAAAGATGGCTGCAGCAGCTTTAACTTAGACTTCAGTCATTTTGGGAAGAGCAAGGTATTCTTTTGATTACATAGATGATTTGTGGACATTTAGGGCAGATGGAAAGAGGGTGTGTGCAAAAGTGTGAGCTAAATGAGGATTTGATGAGTGTTAATATGAATTTGATGACAGAAAGTGTTAGTAGTGAGAATGTTGTGGGAAGAATGAGTGCTTGTTCGAAAGAGAAGGATGGTGTGAAAGAAAGGCAAAAAATTGTTAAAAAATCATTGAAAAAGAAAACGAGTGATTTGAAAACTGCAATGGATGGTAAAAAGGACGAAAGCGAGGTGAATGTGGTGGAAGGCAATGAAATTGATAACGAAAGAAACCGGAAATAGCATGTGGAAAGGTTCGAAAGTTAGAAGAATCGAAAGAATGGATGAAACTGGAAATAGTGTGATGCAAGGTTCGAAAGTGAGAAAAATCAAGAGAATGAATGATAGCGAAAGTTGGATGCATGTACCAAAAGTACGGAAACTTGAAAGGATTAATGAGAGTGAAAGTGTAAAGCCGGGATCGAAAACTCGAAAATAGAAAAATTGAATGATGGAGAGAATGTGACGCAAGATTTGAAAGGTGAATTGGGTTGGATGAGGCAAGAGATGAAATGGATGTGGAGTGAAATTAAGAAAATTTGGGTGAAAATGATTAAAACAAATCAAGTAGGTAAGAAGGAGTTAACAAAAGACGAGCGAGTGGCATCGTATGGCGATTCCATTATTAAAAGTGTGCTGGATGAGAGGATGCACAAGGTATGTTTTCCAGCCGGTGAAATGAGCAGAGTGATTGAGGCATTGGATATGAGGAGGGAGCGAGCAAAGGAGTTGATGGTTTTAATAGGTATGAATGACTTGACAGAGGAGCAAAGAGCATGTCAGAATGGATATCAGGAGCTGCTTAGATGGATAAAAGAGAATAAAGAGCTTCCCTTAATGCATAACATTAGACATATCCGCAAGGAGATGTGTTTTGCATTATAGGAGATACTGAGATAGGAGTGTTGGTAGCTTGCTCCACCTTTGCAATGAGTTGCCCTGGTGTACCACCTTAACCCAGTCCTGAAGATACTTTCAGGCGCAAACTTTGTTTGCTCACACTTGGATAAAGGATTAAACTAAATTTATTATAAAAGAGAATAGTGTGACAGGAAGTGTAGTAGGCGTGTTGCCTAGGTATGACTGTGGTGAGATGAGGTGGAGAGCAAGGATTATGAATGATATGTGTTGGCTGAAATGTGTGAGGAGAGGGGAGTACAGTTTGTTAATGTGTGGAATAATGAGTTTGAAGGATGAAGTGAACTATATCAGAGAGATGGACTGCAGTTGAGTGGTTATGGTGTGAGTCGCTTGGAGAGACTGCTGCTGGAAGCTAGAGAAGTGAGTACTGAGAACGAATCAGATCAAGTGGGAAGTGATGTGGAAGAGCAGGAGAGATTGAAAAGGTGGTTATGATTGAGAAAGTGAGTGGCATGAGTATGGAAAATGAGAGAATGGGTGTGCAAGAGGAACAGGGAAACGGGGAGGCTCAGGGTTGGACAAGGGTAGGGGTACACTGCATGAGAAACGTAGATGCTCCAAGAGGATGCAAGAGTATATGTAGACAGGAAAGGAATGGGATGACCTGGGATCAAGAGGAAACAGTTGGAATTAAAGAGGGTTCTAAAATGAATAAGCAGAAAGGGAAATGGCCCCAGTCAAGCATGGAGAGATCACATCGAATGAGTGGCATCTGTGGAACTAGCTGTAGATCCAGGAATGAGCTGTTGTGTTTGTATATAAATGCTAGAAGTGTAGGAAACAAGGGATGAAAAGGTTACACTAATTGAATCTATTCACCCAAAAATTGTTGGAATAAGTGAGACATGGTTAGATGAGGATGACATCCTGACAGGAATAGAGATGGAAGGGTATGATGTGTTTCATGAGGATAGAAGGAGTAAAAAGGGAGGGGGGGGGCTGCTATTGATGATAGAGAAAGAGTTATGTCCATACAAAGTAGAGATGCAAGAGGGAAATAGTGCCAGTGGTTTTGTGGCAGTATGGTGCGAGATAGAGGTGATTGGAGTGAAATACTTGGTTGGATGTTGTTATAGATCAGGTAATGTGGATGGCAGCGACTATGAAATGTATAATCAAATTAGCCAAGCAAATAAGAAAAGAGTGATCATTATGGGTGATTTTAATTATGGCAATATAGGTAGACTGGAATGATGAGATAGTAACTGAAAGTAAAGAAAATGAGTTTCTTGAGTTTTTGATTGATAACTACTTCAGGTAATATGTAACAGAGGGCACACGAGGTTTGAGGGCCTTGGATTTGGTCATCTCATCAGAGGATGTAATTATAAATGAGGTGTCAAATCACCCACCAATTGGTGAGAGTGCCCATGATGTGATTACCTGGTGGTTGCCAGCAATGTGAGGACCTCTGCAAGAAAATGGTATATGTGGAACTGCAAGGGAAGTGATTATGAAGAACTCAGGAGACAGCTTGCAGGTGTAGCATGGAATGAGGAGTTAGCTGGAAAAGAAATCAGTGCAGCTTGGAGGATTTTCAAAAACTATCTGGTAGATGCAATCCTAATTCCATGAGGACTACAAAGACCAGGAAGCAGGTTACTTGGTTGGTGAGGGTAGTTAAAGTGAGGTATGAACAGCAGTTAGCTAATGAAGCCAAAAAGAATCCTAAGGAGTTCTTTCGATATGTAGTCAGCAAAAGAAAGAATGATTATGGAAGGATGACATTGATTGGAGAAAATGGTATAAAGACAGCTGTTGCAGAAGGTGTGGTGGAGATACTTAATGAGCATTTCATAAAGATCTTTCAATCTTGTGAATGTGACTTGGAGAGATTGAGAGCAGTTGATAATGGGGAGGAGAGACTGACTGTAAGTGAGCAAGAGGTGTATGGGGAGTTGAGCAAACTAGATGTAAATAAGGCTGTAGGACTTAGGTGTTGTAGTTAAGTTGTTGGAGAAGCTTGTCAGAACTAGGATCCAGAATTGGGTTGACAAAATGGTGTTATCTTTGATGGACAGCATGGATTTGCTAAAGGGAAGTCATGTTTTAGTAATTCTTACTTATTACAATAAAGTGACTGCTTCCTTGGACAGAGGAGAGGGATACACAGTAATATACTAGGATTTCGCAAAGGCTTTTGATAGAGTACCTCATGATAGTTGACAGTCAAACTAGAGCAGATGGGGGTTGGACATTAGATTGGTGCATAGGATTGGAGACTGGCTAACTGATAGGTATCAACAAGTTGTGTATGGGAGAGCGATATCCAGGAAAAGGAAAGTTACTAGTGGTGTGCCTCAGAGGTCTGTTTTAGGGCCATTACTGTTTTACTTGTATATTAATGATATTGGCAAAGATTTGGATGGAGATATTCAGTTGTTTGCCGATGATGCAAAGCTGTGACCAACTATGAAGAGTACAGAAGATGTTGTAGCCTTACAAGAAGACTTGAATAAATTGAGTGATTGGGCATGGGAATGGAGATGTGAGTTCAAAGTTGCAAAATGTAAGGTTTTAAAATTTGGAAAACAAAGATGGGATGCAGAATTTATGCTTGGTGAGGATATATTGTTGGAGGTGGAGGAAATAAGAGATCTGGGAATGGTAGTGGATAAGAATCTGAAATTTAGGGTACACATAGTCAAAATTGTGAAGACAACGCAAAGGCTTCTGGGAATGATGCAGAAGACACTGACTTGTAGAAGTAAGAAGATTCTTGTTCCATTGTATAAGGATTTGATTAGGCCACGCATGGACTATTGTGCACAGATTTGGTCACCTGGTTTTCAGAAGGACAATTGGAAAGGGTCCAGAGGCGACTAATTAAGGTAGTTTCTAACCTCTGGAATGTTGAGTATGAGGAAAGATTGAGAAGATGCGGCTTGCAGAATCTGGTGGACAGGAGGAAGAAGGGAGATATGGTAGAGACCTACATGTTAGTAAGAGGTTTGTTATAGGATCGGTGCTGGAGAGGTTTTGCAGAAAATAGTGGGAGATCAGGGGAGAACCAGAGGTCATCCCTGGAAACTGTATAAAGAGGGTGTGAGTAGGGGAGTGAGAAGCAGGTTTTTTTCATGCAGAGTTGTAAATGATTGGAATGCCTTGCCTGAGAGTGTGGCGTCTACAGAGAATTTGATGTGTTTAAAGCACAGTATGATGTGCTGTGTTTGTGATAAAAGTACCTCCCAGTTGAGTCTTTGACTCCATGGGGTCTTGGGTAATAATAATAATAAACAACTGAATATTTCCTGTCAAATCATTTTCTATATCACTGATATACAAATTAAACAAGAGGACCAAGTAATGAATCTGCAATAAAGCTCTTTTCTTGGAACTGCTCAATTAAATGAACCCCTATTGTTTAAAGAATTATATTCATGCCTACTTCAGCGAATGAAGAAAAGATGTTTTTATTGAAACTTGTTTGCTAGAAGCAAATACTTTCAAGTATAATACCAAGTGAGATCTTTTTATTTGATTAAGAAATTTGATGGATGAAACAGAGAGTGAATCGATAAATGAGAAAAAAATAAATAAACAGATAACTAGTATAAACTGATGAAATTTTTTGTTATATGAAGTAAGGAGAGAACATGAGGGGCATCTATGGAAGTTAAATATATTTGCAGTCAAGAAAGAGATGAGAGCTAGGTTTTATTCCCAGAGAGCAGTAAGCGAGTTGAATAATTTGCCCTTAGGGGTAGTGAGTGCATCTAGTGTGAATTTAAGGGATGGTTATGATAACTGGTTTGGGTGATTTATAGCCTCCCTCAATGAGTCCTTGACACCCTGGAGGTCTCAGATAATGATGATAATGTATTCTTGATATTCTTCAAGATGAATTTTGTGCAGAATGACCAGTTTGTCCATAATAACATAAGCCAGAAGAGCAGGAGATTCTGTAAACTCCAGGAAAAGAAAGAGGAGGATATTTGTCTTTAGGTGAGATAAGGAGGGTATTAAGTTTGTGAACTGAATGTAAAGCTACTTGTAAGTTAATCTGTCAAAGTAATCTTGCTATTTTTCTGAAAGTCCTTTAACATGTGAAATACAAATTATGGTAATTTCTTCTTGAGGCAGTTTAGAACAATGGCCATAATTATTGATTATTTTTTTGGTATTTTTTTTGCATTATAACCGTTAGTGATAAAGGGAGTTCTGCTAATAAACAATTCTTTGTTTAAAAGGGAATCTGTAGAGCATATTTTATGAGCTCTGTTGACTAAAGATTTGATTATACCATATTTCTGTCAAGGGTGATGATGATGTCAGTTAGAATCAATGTATTTATCAGTATGAGTTGGTTTTTCTATACTCTATTACTACCATTTGTTTGATGTAGAATGAGAACAGCCAGAAAAGACAATTGTTATCTTCTAGTTCCAGGGTAAATTTGATTCTTGGGCTTATGGAATTAATATTTTCAAGAAATTCATGAAGATCGGACAAGGAGGAGTTATATACAACAAATACATCATCAACGTATCTGTACCAAACTAATGGTTTAGGTGAAAAAACGTCCAGAATATGTTGTTCAAAATGTTTCATAAAAGTAATTAGCTAGAGTTGGAGAAAAGGGAGACTCCATAGCTGTTCCTTGTATTGATTTATATAGTTTGTTCTGGCATCTAAAGTATCCTAATTAATGACAGTCAAATAATTTTATAATATCAGGAGGAAAGTCTTTATGAAGCAATTCATTCATATCTGTCAGAGGGATATTTGTAAAGATTGACACTACATCAATGGATGAAATGGTTTTTTATTAAGGAAACAGAATTTCCAGTAAATGCAGAAAGAAAATTAGATAAGTGTTTTGAGACGTTATGGACATCCTATGCAGTTCACAATAAGTCTTAACAGCGCATTTTCTTTATGCAATTTAGGAACACCATATAGTCTTGGAGCAAAAGCATGAATTTTTTGCTGTTTCTTCATCCCAAGAATAACTGCATAGGAATAACTTTAAGAAGAACTTACAAGTCACTTTCCATCCAGTTTGCAAACTTATTAACTACCTTATCTCACCTAAAGACAAATATCCTCCTCTTTCTTATCCTGGAGTTTTCGGAGTCCCTTGCTTCTGATCATTCTACACAAATTTGCCTTGAAGAACATTAGGAATACATTTCATTTAAAGAACCCAACAAATGAGGTTTAGCAAGCCATGCATTATCTACAAAACACAGAATTCAGTAGAATTCTGTGTTTTGTAGATAATGAAGATTATCTATAAAACACACAAAAAATAATGATAATGAAAGAAAACCAATATGTTACACAAAAGTTATTTCTTCTGGAAAGACTATGAAGAAAGCTGTGAAGCACACATCCACAACCCAAATCTGAACAAATGCAATTGTCTTAAACTGTCTCAATTTCGGAAAGTTATACTGACTAATATTCACCATTCATGTGTTCCTTAAATTGTAATTAATTTTTTGCTTATATTTACAAAAAATTTAGTAATTAAATTATTTTATTGTAATTTATTTTGAATATCTTTTAATGCAGATAGAGCTATTCTTCTGTAGCCTATAGTTCACATAATATCACATGCTTTCAATTAAATTGTGTGTGTGTGTCAATACAATTCCTATAATTGTATTGACAATGATTGTGAAACCTAGCTGAAAATTTTACAAATAAAGACATTAAAATTAAACATGATACATCATCAAATTCCTGACATATACCATCAAGGGATGTACAGGATATGATAGTACTACATGAAAAACTTACATCATCGCAAATTTCCTATCCACAATTTTCCTCCAAATCAATCTGTTACTTGTAAAGACTCCAGCATTATCAGATCTTATATTTCTGTCTTCTAAGGCAGCACTTTTTACTGTATCACATCACCTATATCTTGGTCTTCCTCTGTGTCTTTTTCTTGCCAGCCTGGCAGAGAACACTTGTTTTGCTAATCTTTACTCTCCCATTCTGTTTAAGTGACCAAATCCAGAGATTAGCTCTGTTAACACATTCCTGGATGCTAGCAAAGTTAAGTTCTTTCCTAATATCCTCGTTTTTAATATGATATTGCCACTGATGCCATATGTTTCATGCCCCTAATCTTTCTCATGACTCTCATATCTGCAGTCTTTGGTCAATTTTTTTATTTCTAACCCAGCTCTCAGATCCATAAGTTAAATTGCCTTGAACACTCACTGTGTTGTATACAGCTAATTTAGTGTTTTGACTAATTTCTCTCTTATTCCATATAAATTTATTCATTTGACTTCCTACAATACCGGGTTTGTTGATTCTGTTGTCTATTTCCATATTCAATTTACTATCTTCACTAAAAATAGTGCCTAAATAGCTGAAATGCTTTACTTGTTCTATGGGTTCACCATTCACAATGCAGTTGATATTTTCAATGCTTTTGGCTATTACCATTGTCTTTGTCTTTTTAATGCTGACCCTCATACCAAATCTATTACAACAGTCATTCAGTTTAGTCAGTGAATCTTGCAGACATACTAGATTTATTATAAGTATCACATCATCCACATAAAGAGCTGAGATTAACATCTCCAAATTTGATATCAGGTTTAATACCACTTTCCTTCATTAATGTGATCCATATAGATAATAAATAACAGAGGGGATAATGTACATCCTTGTCGGTCATCAGGTTTAACATAAACTATTTTCCTGTACATCTTTCAATTCTAATTGCTGACTTACAACTCAAATAAAGACTAAGTATTTCTTTATATAATGCCCCATTGACACCATACAACTGTAGCATTTTAAATGTCTTTTCTCTTGGCACCTTGTTGTATGCCTTTTCCAGATCTACAAAACTCAAATACAGATCTTTGTTATATACTCATGATTTCTCAACTATCTGTCGTAAAGTGAAATTCTGATCTTGACATCCTCTACTTGGCTTAAATCCAGCTTGTTCTTCACCATGCTTCTCTTCCACAATCCTTCTCAGTCGTTTCTCAAGTATACTTGCCAGGAATACCTTACCAGGAATAATCTTACCAGGAATACTCAGTAATGAAATACCTCTGTAATTCTCACATTCAGTTTTATTTCCCTTTTTATATATGGGTACTATGAGATCTCTACTCCAATCATCTGGAATTCGTCCCTCTGTCCAGGCCTTCTGAACTATGCAGTGCAGCCACTGTGAGACTTTTATACCTCCATACTTGAGCATTTCTGGTCCAATATCATCTACTCCAGCTGCCTTTCAACATTTCAGGCTTTTGATGGCTTTTTCTACTTCAAGTATATATTCCTGATTGCATGTGTGTTGAGTGTTTTTTTTTTTTTTTTTACATCTGTGCTGTTATCACTGCTTGTTTCATTTAGCAATTTTTCAAAGTAATTACACCATACTTCAAGGATATCCCTTTCTCCAGTTTTTATGTCACCTTTATCTTTTCTAATTCCTTTTACAGCACTCTTTCGTCCATTTCTGAGCTTCTTCAACAACTTCCAGAATATCTTGCTACCTTCTTGATATTTATTTTCTATGTTCTTACCAGAGTCCTCTCATGGTTTGTTTAGTTTTCTTACATTTGTCTCTGTGTTATCTAAGAGCACAAGCTGACTTATTTGGCAGGAACTTTTGATATACTTTCTTCTTTTCCTTCACTGCCTCTTTAACTTTCTGTGTCCACCATGGAGTTCTGATTTTTCTATGCTTGCAGACAACCTCACCACATGCCTCTCTGGCTGAATCGATCAATGTTTTCTGGTAATTCATAAAAAAAAAAAATATATATATTTTATGATGAATTCTTCCTCCTTCATCTCGATTTTTAAAAGAATTCAATACAATAAAGATAGATTCATAATACCCTCTATCTGTATTAATTTGTTAAGTTCATAGTTTTACTTAATGATAGTGTGAAACTTGCACTAGTCTGTCAAGTTCAGTTTCTGTGTGATTGTGATTTTCAGATAAAGAGGTTTACGATTATGCATATAAAATATGTATATATGCATGTCAAAGTTGTTAACATGTACATCATTTCAAATACCTTTTTTTAGTTCACTATTAAAACTAGCAAAAGTTGCAATTGAAGAGCCCTGTAACAGTGACATTGTTTTTAAGACAATTTCACTATTTTAGAAAACCTTGCACTATAACCAACTAGAGAGACAGATTTTCTTAGGTCTTCACACTTTTACTGTATAATGAGTTGAATGGACTAATTCAACTATTTTTCAGCATTTTTGTATCTTTTGTGCAATTTTGGTATACTCAGTGGTGAGCTACGGAAAATTTAACAAAGGGCTCCCATCGTCGAGAAAAAAATAAAAAATAAAAAAAAAATAAGGGCTAACTTAGCTCTTATAATACTTATATTGCGGCTTTGTAGACTTCTGATAGATATGATAATTCCTGTAGGATAATAATCATTAATGCTAGATCTTGTGAAAATTCCAAATTGAGAAGTCGGTTTAAAAAAGCCCTTATATTTATTGTTCTATGCAAATTTCTTGCATAAAGCTGGGTAATTTCTCCCCACAGCAAGAGCCGTTCGTAAACTGCAAGCTGCCCATCGTAGTCCAAACACACAGCCGATCTTTAAAATTTCGATACCAAGGTCTTTTGCAATCGTATTTAATTCTCGCTGATTTTTTGGTGATTAATGATAAAAAGCATATAATTTATCCGTAATTATTTCTAAATGATTTATTTCTTTAATGTTTTTTTATCGAATCGTCTAATGCTAATTGTAAACGATGAGCTATGCAATGTGAAATCACAATGTTGGGAAATCTTTGTAGAAGTTTGATTGCAACACCTGATTTGTTTCCTAACATTACACTAGCTCCATCAGAACAAAATGCAATGAGATCATTTTTTTAAATAGTTACCAGAAAATCCATATGAATTTAAAGTAGCAATTATAGTAGCATGTATACATTCCGCGGTGATATTTTCTTGATCTACAAGATTTGTTTGTTTAATAACAAGAAGAACAAGGGGCTCGCAAATTTGAGAAAAATTTAACAAAGGGTTTGCGCAAGCCCCTTATTGCTCACCACTGGGTATACTCTTCCTTTGCAGTTATCCTTTTTTTTAGCCAATCTATCAGATCTTTTAGCAAAGTAAAGGAAAAAAAATCATTTATCTATTTATGAAGACCAGGCAATAAATTATTATTTATGATATGTGCTCTTCTAAGAACTCTATAGACTTGCTGAGGAAGGATCCAATCTTTTACTCAGTGCCAAGATACCACTCATATTTTTCCTTGAACATATTTACTGAGTATGCACTTGCAGTAATGAATGATAGCCTATTGATGTACACACCACCTGCCATTAGAGGAATCTGACCTCACATACTTTCTATTCACATCCCTTCTCGTTTTCAGAAATGATCTTGGATTCTCACTCCATTTGAGATGAAATGCAAAATCTCATTTGTATCTGTACTATATCCTTACTAACTTATATATCATACCTTCTCTCATTCATCTGTTTCTTAAACTTTGAAGACCACATTTCTTCAATCCATCCTGTATGCACAATTCCACAAGCTAAATACCATCTTAGTTAACCTCTACTGGATCTTTTTGAAGTACTCCATCTTCACAAAACCCAGCAACCATATCTGAGCAAAGTAGTTTGGATGCGATCTTATCAATGACTGGACTGTTATTACACAGGCACCTCCATGAAGTCCAAGATTAATTGTGGATGTGTACATTAATCATTATTGACTCAATTCATATCATACCTTTCCCTGAACTTATTCACTGATAAAGTATTACTTCTGGCAATCCAGTTCCTCTCATTTACCACTCCCTACCCAAAAAATCATGTCCTTGCACCTAATTGTATTTACTAATTGTATATTGCTTCACCATGTATTGAAATATTTTTTAAGCAAATTACAATGTAGACTAATATTAACTAAAATAAATTTAATTAATGCTTCCAATATTTCAGCAAAGTCAAATTGCTATTGTCAGGGAACAAAATATAAGATGCATGCAGGCACTACACTAAGTAATTACGATGAAGCATGTCAACTGAGATAGTCCTAAATATCCTTAGTGAGGACATTTAGGACTATAAATTGGGCTTGTTTGGGTTGTTGTGCCTGTGTGCATGTATCTTATTATAAGAGGTGCTATCAAAAAGAAACTGAACTAGGCTAATAAAATCTTTAACTTACCCAATTTAAATTTGGACTCAATCCCTTCAAAGTAGTCCCCTTTCAAGTTCATGCATCAATCCCACTACTTTTGCCATTCTGCAAACTCTTCCTGGTAGTCTTTTTGTTGAAGCACATCAAAGATGTGGTATGTACTTGATGGCCACCATGCTGTTGGCTGCCAAAACTCGCTCATTCTTAAGACACTGTGGGAGGGAGCATTGTCATGGTGGAGGAGGAGCCAATAACTCCCTTATTCCTGCTTGTCATTCTGCTTCTACATTCAAGTGATCCTTTGAGCTAATTTGTCCACTTCTCTGATCACTTAAATTATAATAGACTAGAAATTATATTTTTGATTGGTTTGCGATAGCCTGTAAGGCTGATATGTCCATCCATTTGTTTTTTAATTAAGGTATCCTGGAATAGCAATTGTTTGTCCTTCTCAAGTTCCAAGGTGAACTTTATTTTGTGATGGAAGGAGTTAATCTTGGTTAGAAAATCAAAAAGATCTTTTTTCTGTGTTTTTCCATACAATAAAGATGTCATCCATGCACCTCCACTACACTGTGGGTTTAGGGTCTAATTGAGACAGAATCTCGTTTTCCAGTTTCTCCATAAAAAGATCTGCACAGTGGGGGGAAAGAGGGCTGCCCATTGTGAGGCCTGTTAATTGTTCATAAAATTTTTCTTATGGAATCGTTCCATTCCATAAGAAAAAATTAGATTTTAGGCAATGATGGAAAAGAGAAGCAATATCTAGGGAAAAGGTTGCTCAAATTCCTGATTTCTTCTTCTACTGGAACATTAGTAAATAAGGATATTACATCCTGTCTTGCAAGAATATCTGTTTTGGAGATTGAGATGGTCTTCAATTTATCAATGACATGTTGTGAATTTTTTATGTAGATATGCTCGTTTTTCTAAAAGCATGATATTTTGGTTTGGAGCTCTTGAAGATGAGAGAATGATGGCTCTTTTCAGTCTGAGATCATTTGCTATGGGTTCCATTAGTGACGAAAAACTGCCTTTTCTGTTATATATGATGTTCACTTAAGGAATGTGGTTTGAGGCAATAGCAAAATTGAACCCTTTCTTTAGTATACTAACTACTTTTCTATCAGCAAAAAAATTAAATTGAAAAATTCAATGCTCTTTATTAAAACAGTTATAAGTCAAGACCTAATCTTACAGATAACAAAGTAATCTTTAACTTCTCTGACCATTTTAGTATACTAACTTACGTTTTATCAAAACCAGAAGTTAGTATACTAAAGAAAAGGTTCAATTTTGCTATTTCCCCAGACCACATTCCTAAAGTGGACATCATATGTAACATAGAAAAGGCAGTTTCGTCATTACCTGAACCCATAGCAAATGATCTCAGACTGAAAAGCAGCATCATTCTCTCATTCTCAACACTTTCTCAGATAAAAGTAACTATACAGTTGTCTTAAACACCAGAGATTATATGAAAAAGACCACGGACTTAATCTCTGACACGTCTACCTATTGTGTATTAAATTCAGACCCTACAGGAAAAAATCACAATGAAACAAACAGCTTGTTACGTAATATGGACAGCTTGCCAACAGACCTAAAACGAAGATTAAAGTCGTTACATCCACTAATGCCGCAACTATATGGCTTTCCCAAAGTGCACAAAAATGGAATACCTCTACGCCCTATAGTGGATGGAATTAATTCTTCCACATACTTATTATCAAAACACCTCACCATTCTCCTAAAGGCACATATCCATAATTCGGATACCTACATAAAAAATTCACAACATTTCGTTGATAAATTGAAGAATATCTCGATCTCTGAAACAGACATTCTTGCAAGCCTGGATGTAATATCCTTATTTACTAATGTTCCAGTAGAAGAAGTAATCAGTATTTTGAGCAACCTTTTTTCCTCAAGATATTACTTCTCTTTTCCGTCATGTGCAGATCTTTTTATGGAGAAACTGGAAAATGACATTCTTTCTCAATTAGACCCTAAACCCAAAGTGTGGTGGAGGTACGTGGATGACATCTTTATTGTATGGAAAAACACAGAAAAAGATCTTTTTGATTTTCTAACCAAGATTAACTCTTTCCATCACAAGATAAAGTTCGCCTTGGAACTTGAGAAGAACAAATTATATTTTTGTTTTAATCTTTTACCCAAGCATAAGAACAAAGTTTGTATGTGAAGGATCTTCATGACTAGTCTACGTCTGTGTGAGGTTGTTGACTTCACATTGTTGCTCGCTATCCCACAAGTGTGCATAACACACTTCCTTTTAAACATACACGCATTTCCTGGTTATATGGCATGTTAGATTCCAGACCACCACCACCATCATAAAGCGAATTTTGTCATATAGTGAATCACTGCCTCTCTTCATCCCCTTGAGGCACCTGTTTGTGGTGGAGGAGACATCCCAGTGTACTGCTATTTTCATTCATTCTCTTTTTTTCTGCTTTTCTTTCCATATTCTTCGCCCTACTTCTGAGTCTTTTTTACTATCCTTTCTTCGCAACCCATGGATATCCGGAAAGGTGGAATCTTAGTAGTCTTGCACTACTTTGGCCGCCTCTATTTCAGCAAGATGGGTGTTCCTGGATGGCCTGGCTATGATCAGATGGGTAAGGTGGGACCCAAAACTTGCTGTGGTGCTGGTATAGCATCCAGGGTGGCCCTTGCATTCCACTCTCAAGTGCAGTCATTGCATACTGGTCAGTGGGCATTCATGTGTGGCTCCATGGTGGGTAGGTGTGTGTGTGTGGCGGGGGGGGGGGAAGCTCTGGTGCCAAACCAAAAATCTCTTTAGCATGAATTCTTTATACTCAAATGCTTCAGGAGCGCAAACAAAGTTTCAACCAAGTACTGACACATTAGATAATGCATTTGGTAACAGAAGTAAGAAACAAAAGATGTGATACCGGTATAAATCTACCATTGTTTCTGATCATCCACGCAACTGAAGAAAAGCCTTCTTTATTCAAAAGAGTTTAGAAAGACTGGCAGGATCTCCCAAAACTGTGAAGAAACTACGTTCTTCTGATATCCTTGTTGAAATATCATGTCATCAACATTCTGAGAAACTACTGGGAGCAACATCAATAGATGGAATACCAATCATGGTAATAAGCCTCATAAAACACTCAATTCTTGTAGAGGAGTGATATCAGAATGAATTTCCCTGATGTGTTTGATGATGATGTTCTTGTTTAGAGCTTAAAGATCAGGGAGAGAGACAGATGTAAGGTGCATCCTGATATGTAGAGATGGTCACCTGGTTCCAACCAGGAACATCATCCTTACTTTTAATACACCAAAGCCTCTAACATCTATAAAAGCAGGGATTGCAACTGTCCTGTTAAACTGTACATCACTAATCCACTAAGATGCTTTAAATCTCAGAAACACAGGCAGTCTCAAACTACCTGTTGTGGCTCTACCACCTGTGCCCGATGTGGTAGTAAAGAGCATGATAACAAATCTTGCTCTGCAAAGAAAGCTAAATGTGTCAATTATCAGGGAGATCATCCAGCTTACTCATGTGCATTTTGGGATGAAAAGGTGAAAAAGAAAGACAAAAAATTAAAACAGTACAAAATATGTCATGTCAGGATACAAAAAGGAAGTTAGCTACCACTGCTCCTGTTCTAAGATCCTTTTATGCCAAGCAACTAAGAAAATGTCAACATCATCTCAAACATGTTATGTCTATTCCACTATCTGATCATTTCACCATACCTGAACTTTATGATGGCATATGTCTTTCAGTTGAGTTCATTAATCACGAGTCTCAATCCAGAAACAGCTCCAAAAATGGTTTCATTTGATGAGAACCTACTTGTCAAATAATTACAGCAATGATATCACTTAAAGATAAACCACCAGACATCCTTACAGAAAATATGGATACTTCAGTATCTGCTGAAAGTAAATTAAACTTGCCAACTGACCCTGACACATGAGATGTATTGAATATTTGACCAGAGAAAGAGATGGACGTTGGCTGCCAATACTCAAAATCAGTTGATAAATGTAAACCCCCACCCTCCTGCAAATGAGAGAAGTCTACTACAAAGCCAAAACAATACTAAAAGTTTTGCAATTTTTTACAGTTGAACTGTCGTGGGTTTTGCCAGAATATCAAGATTTTACTGCAGAAACACAGACCTGTTTCTAGGGCTGCATTTATACATTTGGAGGCCCTAGGAGCAACATCATTACGAGGACTCAAAAGAACAATCTATTTCAGTTAATCAAATTCATACGCATTTTTTTTTAGTTTATTGAAAATAAAAGTCAACATTTCCATAACTCATTTTAATAAAATAAAAACAACACAACATTGGTATACATATATTTGCATTTTAAAAAAAAAGTATAAAAATAAATCAATTTTTTTTTTCTGGCTTTGGTTTTAGCAAATACATCTAAAATGTCATCATAATTAATCTGGTCCATTACATCTGATTCAATGCATAATAACGACAGGTCACTTGTTTTATTTTGGTGCAAGTTGCTTCTTAAATAATTTTTTATTCTTTTCAACACTGAAAATGAGCATTCAGTACTTGCATTTGAAATAGACATCGTCAAAAATATTTTTAGAATTGTATCTACGTTTGGAAAAGTAGACCTTAACCCGTTCGTTTATAAATTTGTACATATTTTATTCGAAAAATTTTCTTCCTTTATCATTATTAAAAATTGCTTAACTTCACCAATAATTTTTTCTGAGTCAATATCAGCCCCATAAGATTGTAAAATTTTGTTAATACTAGGTCTTGTACTTATCTTCAGCTATATCTTTCTTCAAAAAAATGGCAAACATATCTGTGTAAATAGTTTTTTGCTCTTTCATTAATTTTCAAAATTAGCTTATCGCAAAGACATTAAAAGTATCAACAATGAAATTTTCTTTTTCATGTAATATACGACTAATCTCATCATTAGATTGGGAAATTTCGTAACACATTTTTTTCGTTTTTTCACTCTCTCCTTCTCATCTTTAAATTTTGTCTCATCTGTTAATAAATTCGCTTCTTCATTTAAAGCAGCAAAACTATTTCTTATATCTAAAATAAAACCAACTAAAGACTGTAACAAATTATTAGCTAACGACAAATCCATATCGGGATCGTGTAGAGCAGTGTTTCTCAAACTTCAGATATCTGCATGCCCTTCTTAAATTTTCATTATTACCAAGTACCCCCCTTATCAAAATAATAAATACAGTATGTTTCATTGTAAATGTCTATTTTATTTGAATTTATATGTTCATGTAAACAAAAAATATGATTTATATTCACAAGAAATATTGCATTGTGGTTCATATTCATATGATCACTTGGGTGGTAACTGCCCCAAATATGAATCTTTGATCCCTCGATGAGTCTTTGGACTCCCTGGAGGTGTCACCTAATAATAATAAAATAAATGTTTCAACGGCATGCAGGTCGGATGTATCACTAATCAGTGTCTCAAACCCTGTTAGAAATGTGAAAATTCTGAACACCACGTTAACACATCTGTTGTCCTTTTAGAACTTTCGCTGAAAGAGTGGGAGCACCAATAGAGCCAATTAGAATACCGTATATATCACAGAGGCATAATGAAGAGTTCCCGGATCTTACAATTCAGTCTAGGAAAGATGGCGGTTTTAAACAAACTACAGGAATACCTTGTATAGTGCGGTTTTGGTCTAACGCGGTTTTTATTATTACACTTATTATTATTACACTAACAGTCAGGAGCCACGTTTATGCAGTAGTTACTCGATTGGTTCTCACGTAGACACGTTCTTTCCCCGCGGCATTTTATTATTTATGTTAATATTAGTATTTAATATTTTTTTATTAATTAAGTATGAGTGAAAAGAGACAAAACAAAGAAGACACTGTTGGAGTACCAAAAAAAAACGCAAGTGGTTGACATTAGAGAAGAAACTTGAAATTATAAAATGTCACGACAATGGCGCTTCGTTTGCTAAAATAGCACGTGATAATTCAATGAATAAGTCATCTGTACAAACAATTATTCAGAGCAAAGAAAAGATTAAACAACATGGAATGAGCACCGCTTCTTATATGTCAAAAGTGATCACGAGAAATCAATCTTCTACAATGGAAAATATGGAACGCTTTCTAATGATCTGGATTGAAGATTGTAATTTGCCTGGATTATCATTTGACTCAAAGGATTCCTTTGAGTCAAATGATAATTCAGGCAAAAGCAACAAGTCTATATGACAAAATAAAAGAAAATGAAAGCGAAAATGAGGAGGTACAACCAGTGAAACGTTTATAGCAAGTCGCGGGTGGTTCTACAATTTCAAAAAGCATATGGGACTCCATAATGTAAGAATCCAAGGTGAAAGCACAAGTGCTGACACTAAATCTGCAGAATTATTTCCCAATGAATTGTGAAGGAGCTTATTGAGAAGGAAGGCTACACAGATGATCAAATTTTTAACGCTGGCGAGACTGGCTTGTTCTGGAAAAGAATGTCATCATGCACATTTCTAGCAGAGAAGGAAAAAACACAAGCTGGGTATAAAGTGTCAAAAGACCGATTGACACTTTTACTAGGAGGTAATGCATCAGGTGATTTAAAATTGAAGCCACTGTTAGCGTACAGAGCGGAAAACCCAAGAGCTCTTAAGGGCTTTACAAAGAACAATTTACCTGTTCATTGGCGTTCGAATAAAAAACGTGGGTGACTCGTTCAATTTTTGAAGACTGGTTTAAAACTTGTTTTTGCCCTGAAGTTAAAATCTATTGTAAAAAGAATGATATTCCTTTCAAAATTTTGCTTTTATTAGACAATGAGCCAGGCCATCCAACTCTATTGACTGACTTAGATGAAAATGTCAATATTCATTTTTTCCCTCCAAACACAACATCAATTCTGCAGCCGATGAATCAAAGCGTTATCTCTACTTTCAAGGCTTACTATTTAAGACGAACTTTTGCTCAAGCTATCAAAGCTTCAGCAGCAGAAGATTCTTGGACTTTGAGTGAATTATGGAAGAAATTTAACATAAAAGATGCCATTCAAAATATTTATGAATCTTGGCAAGAGGTGACTCAAAGCAACATGAGAGCCGTATGGCATAATGTCTTGCCACATTGTTCAAAGGACTTTGTTGCCTTTGCAACACAGAAAGAGAAAATTTCAACAGAAATTGTGCAGATGGGCAAAGATCTTGGTTTTACAAGTTTAGATTGTAACAATGTGAACGAATGTATTGATTCTCATTCAAATGATCTGGATGATGAAACCCTTTTGGAGTAGGAAGAACAAACGAGCCTATGAAGCAGAAGAAGACAAAGATGACCCCACTGATGTCATGGTTGAAGAATTTTCCTTTGCTGACCTTTCAACTTTTGTGAGAAAAATCGACGAAGCTTCCGACTTTCTCATAAATGCTGACCCGAATTTGGAAAGAAGCATCAAAGTGAGACAAAGTCTCAATAATGCCATCAAATGCAACAGAGATCTAGTACTTGAAGAGACAAGGAAGACAAGGATGGTTCAACGAACACTAAAAGACTACTTTAGTAAAAAGTAAATTACTGTATGCTAAAATTGAAGCAACATTTGTTTTGTTTTCTACAACTTTTATATCAGTTTAAAAGGATTTTATTTGTTATTTAGTTAATAAAAATAACAATTTTTTTTAATTTTTAAACATTTTTATTGTCCTAAATTTTTGTAATAAACAAATTAAATTGAAAACTTTTATAATTAGACCTCGAACAACGTGGTTTTGCTTAGCGCGGACGCTTCTTGCAACCAATTAACCACGCTATACAAGGTATTCCTGTACACTTGGTAAAATCACAAAGTGCACGACGAAATCAGCTAGAAATTATCCCAAAATTCCAGATCTGGAGGAGCTACTTTCCCAGTCAAATATAGATGGAACAACACCAGTTGAAATTACCAATAATGAATCTAGTACAACAGACAAGATAAGCCTGAACAGAAACAAGATGAAATTCAAAAACAAACATGAAACTGTTCTATGTGTAATGCACATCCAGTGCTGAGTGAGGTGTTTTGCCTGTGGTACAAAATGAAGACTCCTGATTTTGATGTTTGGTTGTGCTGGATTCCCAACCACATTAGAGACCGCAGGTGCAGCTGCTAGATCAACTCATACTTTTTCGATGTACCGTTTGACAGTACTATATACAGGTTGATAAGATGAAAGCTAATTGCTCAATGACAGTCATCATGGCAGGAAGTACTGATAAACAAATTGCATGATATTAAGCCTGAAATGTAATGCAGTCTAGTCAGTGTAGAAAGAGAAGATAAATTGTTCTTGCTAGGCTCCTTGTATGTGTGAAACACATCATATATGTGTTTCACACATATATGATGACCCACATATGTGTGAAAAATGCAACATGTCTTACTTATTCCTATTTGCTCCATTGGGAGCATAGGGCTTGATCTCCACCTGACTGGCTGTATTAGTGAAACCGGATGTAGTCTTTCACCAATACAGCCACTCTGGTCTTGCAGACCATGCGCTGGATACCCACCATAGAATATGATGGAAGAAAGCCATGATAATACACCGTAGTAAATTCAAATGCGAAAGGCTTTTTGGAATCAGCCTCAGCCCTAAGAAACAATCCACACCTCAACAAATTTGGGTACATGAGACTGTCCCAAATTTGGGAAACCTACATCGAAGACCTTCAGCCCAATCTCCCAAAAATACCAACATTGCCTGCTAGCGGACACTATCAGGACTTTTAGGAGAAAGAATAGCTTCCTGCTTCGTCCTCATTTACTGTTTGTTGTGCTTGCGTGCACGTGTCTTGCTTTGAAGTTCCTGTGAAAATGCCAACGTGAGGTTGCCGAAATCTTGGAAGTGTGTTAAAATTTATTTTAATTAATATATTAGTATACATTGTAATTTCCTTACGCTATTTAGTAAAAATGCATAACAAACGTCTAAGCCTTTAAATGAGAATTATTATAATTCATGGAGATGCCATCGCACGTAAGGCCTGCCATAATGGTAAAATTAAGTTAAAGCTATCAAGACAACTGAATCGTCTCTCCTTCCTAAAACACTGCCAGGATAACCAGGTAATCCCAAACTGTGTCAAATTTAAGCACCTTTTCTCTTCGCCAAAGGCTCTTCGTATTTATAACCGCGCCAGCCAAGCTTTGCTCAGGGAACAAATCGCTATGACCCGCCGTTTCCTATATGATGCTAACTTAGCTATCCAGGCACTCGAAGATGACCTTTCAAGCACCTTAAGCCATGAAATTTGGTCTATTTTATATGACATCTTGTGCACTGCTGCGGAGAAAGAATTTAAAAAAGTACAAGATCAACACATCAAAAAATTTGAAAATTTAAAAAAGAACTTGAACTCGAAACCACATCTTCCTACCGAAATGGTAGTCAACCTTTTGTCAGTTAGTGTGAAACCTGAAGCACTCGATGCCCTCTCATGTGGCCACAACTTTGCCATTGCGCCCAGAAGAATACCTGCTGAAGATATTATGATATGAATTGAATGCGGGATACGACCCCTTCCAAACCATGTCACCAACGATATTAGACTGGATGTGGCTTGTGTTCTGACCATAGCAAAACCACCAAAAACTAACATGCCCAGTAAGGAAATTAAATCTCTACTAGAATTAAAGAAAAACAAGAAAATAATAATCACCAAAGCGGATAAAGGGAACGCCACAGTATTGCTTAACCAAAAGGATTACATAGTAAGTGAATGCGCTATTGTTAGATCGGGCTACTTACCTCACTATTGAGTACAATCCCACCAACTCATAAATCAGAAAACTCCACAGGCTCCTTAAGAAGGTCACTTCTTGGCCTGTAGAAGTCACTAACAAATTAAAACCATTTAACTCCATACCACCCCGTATTTATGGACTCCCAAAAATACATAAGGAAAAGGTGCCATTACGTCCCATAGTGGATGGCATTGATTCCCCCCACATACAAACTAGCTAAACATTTGGCCAAAGCTCTCACACACTATTCTGCAACACACCTTTACACATAAAAAACCCAGCCCACTTCAAAGCCAGCATAGAAAACCATATAGGAGACATCAAAACTGACCATTACGTCAAACACACTGACGTAATGGTCAGTTTTGATGTCTCCTCCTTATTCACAAATGTCCCACTCAAAGAATTCTTAGAGCTAATCCAAGCTAAATTTCCTTCCAATATCACAGCCTTATTTCAGTTCACAATGAACTCAGGCTATTTTGTTTGGCAAAGAAAATTCTACAAATAAATAGAGGGGACAGCCATGGGTTCTCCACTCTCCCCACCCTTGGCCAACTTTTATATGGAGACTTTTGAAGAGAAAGCCTTAAACTCTGCCCCACAAAAACCAACCATATGGCTTCGCTATGTTGATGATGTGTTCGCTATTTGGCCACATGGCTCTGATACACTCCTCTCCTTCTTAACACACTTAAACAACCAACACCCCAGAATCAAATTCACCCTGGAAGAAGAAAGAAACAACTGCTTTCCTTTCTTAGACACACTAGTCATCTGCCAGCCTGATGGAACCTTGGTTTTCTCAGTCTATAGAAAACCCACCCATACAGATACATTCACCAATAATCCCATCACCCCCCTTGCAACAATATGGAGTCATTAAGACACTACACAACAGGGCTAAACTTATCTGTTCAAATGACAATGCCCTAACCACAGAACTAAACCACATTCTCAACACTTTCTCAGCCAATGGCTACCCCCCCCCAAAAAAAAAAAAATCCAAAAAAAATTGAAACCTATAAACCACAACCCCCCCACAACAAGGATTACTCTAAATCCATCACCATACCCTATATCTGAGGCACCTCGGAAAAAATTACAAAAATCCTAAAAAAATAAATGACTTCTTGTTACAGACCATATAAAAAATTGTCATCCCTTATCTGCTGTACTAAAGACCAACCTCCCCCTAGACCTATCTGGTATATACCAGGTCCCTTGCAGCTGTAAGCTGTCCTACTTTGGCCAAAGGCAGGACAGCTAATTTCAGAACACCAGGACTACATCCGGTTTCACCAATACAGCCACTCTGGTCTTGCAGACCATGCGCTGGATACCTGCCATAGAATACGGTGGAAGAAAGCCACGATAATACACCATAGTAAATACAAATATGAAAGGCTTTTCATGGAATCAGCTTCAGCCCTAAGGAACAATCCAAACCTCAACAAATTTGGGTGTATGAGACTGCCAGATTTGGGAAACCTACATCAGACCTTCAGCCCAATTGCCCAAGAATGCCAACATTCCCTGCTAGTGGACACCATCAGGACTTTTAGGTGAAAGAATAGCTTCCTGCTTCGTCCCCATTTACTGTTTGTTGTGCTTGTGTGCATGTGTCTTGCTTTTAAGTTCCTGTGAAAATGGCAACGTGACATTGTCGAAATATTGGAAGTGTATTAAAATTTATTTTAATGTATATCCTAGTATATGTTGTAATTTCCTTAAGCTATTTAGTAAAAATGCATAACCAATGTCTAAGCGTTTCATGAGAATTACATCTTATATAATATAATAACAAACTTTTATGGTATTTCTATTGAGTCTTTTAACTACCCAAACAGCCATTTCATTAGTGCTGTTCAGCACAACTAGCATCTGGCTTCCTTCCTCCCTGCCCCATTTCTGCTAAACATTATTGGGAACAGCTGCTCAGCAACCTCTTACAGTTGAATTGTTAGCTCACCAAAACTACTTATATTCATCTTTCATTCCACCTGCCCCTCAGTTCTCTGGAACAGCATTCCTCCAGGAAGTATTCTCAAAGACTACAACCTCTTTCTCTTCAATAAGAACATTAATGTACTTTTCTCTTTGGCCCCTACTGAATGATAACAATGATTACTAAAATAGTGAAGACAACACAGCAGATAATGGGAATGATGTGGAGGATATTGACTTGTAGAAGTAAGGATGTTATGGTTCCTTTGTATAATGCTTTGATCAGGCCACATATGGATTACTGTGCACAGATCTGGTCACCTGGTTTTCAAAAAGATGAAATTGCATTCGAAAAATGTTGAATTTTTTCTTGACAATTATTCATAAGACTATTACACTTTTTTATAAAATCTTTATCAAGTAGCTTTATTTTTATCCTCCTACATGTTTTGCCAATCTGTTTCTATTGGCATCCTCAGGGAATACAAATCAGTAAGCACAAAATGAAGGTTACAGACTAGGTTATAACCGATGGTTCTAAATCATACAAAAAATTGGTATTGTGCATGACAATGTGCGTGTCTCGTTAACGTGATTTATTCGTGATGACTCATGACATAATTGTTACGAAAGTTCATTTCTTTGATATTTAATGATCTGATAAAAGTTTTCCAAATTTCTGGTAAAATTAGACCTTGATTCTTGTTTAGGTTTTCAGTTTTACGGACGACTGTAGCTGCTTCTTTAAAGGTTCTTGGTTTTTATCCTCTTACATAATGTAGGAGGATAAAAATAAAGCTACTTGATAAAGATTTTATAAAAAAGTGTAATAGTCTTATGCATTGGAAAAAGTTCAGAGGCGATTGACTAAGGTGGTTTCTGGTCTCTGGAATGTAGAGTATGAAGTGAGATGGACAAAATGCAATTTGCAGAAATTGGTGGATAGAAGGAGGAGGGGGGAAGATATGATTGAGACATATAAGCTGTTAAGTGGTTATTACCAGATTAACATCAGGGAGGTTTTGCACAGAATGGGTGAGGATAGCAGGAGAACAAGAGGTCATTCCTGGAAGCTGTATAAGGAGGGTGTGAGCAAGGGAGTGAGGAGCAGGTTTTTTGCATGGAGAATGGTTAGTGATTTGAATGCTTTGCCCGAGAGTGTGGGTGTGCAGAGACAGTGAATATATTTAAGGCACAGTATGATAAACTGTGTGTATAACAGTGGACCTCCCACGATGAGTCTTTGACTCCATGGAGGTTTTTATAATAATAAGAATAATAATAATACTCGGTCATTGCTGTCTGTTGGTAGGGATATGTTATAAAAAATACTTTTATAGATGTTGGTTGTTATTCATAACAATGCATCATAGTTTAAACAACAACAGAGGAAAATAAATAATTTACTGAATTACTAATATTTTGCTGGATTTTCGATCAGCTTCCTCAGAGCACAAAATTGCAAATATGGTTCTCTAAATCCAGAGTAATTTAGTAATAAGGTGTGACACCTTTTGGCAACTGGTATATGGAATTATGACTTCTGCATTGCTTCAACCTTGGTATCACCTCTGGGTCTGGCTCCCACTGAAGAGACCTCAATAAAGGTCAAAACCAGTCTGGGTAGTGACACTTCACTTAATGCATAGTATTATACATGTCCGCATGGAGATGAGCTTTGCATTATGGGATACTAAGGCAAATGATGAGAAGTTAGTCCATCTTTGCCATGAATTATCCCAGTCCTGAAGATACTTCAGCTGCAAACTTTGTTTGCTTACACTTGGATAAAGGATTAAACTAAATATATAATTTACATGGCACTTAATTAGATAGCTGTAGAAACAATTTAGATTGTAACTGAAAAGGAACTAATGTCTTAAGAAGGTGCCTTCTAATAAAAATGAAGCTAAGTTAGAAAAGTCAGTAAATGTGGTCTTAGAATAAGGATCTTCCAGATTTTTAGCATATTAATGCAACCATATTTGTTAAGATTGGGGAAGTGCTTCATACTGATGCTGATTCTAAAAGTAGTCTCTTAGACGTATGATTCTGAGAGATCTCGTCGGGGGTGGGGTGGGGGCAATAATTACCCAGAAATTGAAGTTCAGAGGACAGTATTGCAAAAGTGGGCAAAAATAATTCAAAACATGTTTATTTATTTTATTTTTTATGTGAATTCCACCCATGAAAGATTGTAGACTTAGAGTACATTACACCTCTCGAACTAAATTTATTTATGTATATTTTGTTTTAATTTTTATATTTTATATAATCTTGAAAACCCTGGTCTAAAGACCAAACATTTCAAGCCATTTCAGGCTTCTGGTAGTGGGGATGTGGTCTTACACCAGTTAAATTCATCTTCCAGTTAAGACAGCCACAATCATCCATGCCCACAACAGGATGCTTGTGATTGTGTGTGTGTGTGTATGTTTGTGTGTTCTTCAACATCCTGACAAGTAGGGATAAGGCTATTATCCTTCTTTATAAGGCTTTCATATTGCTCCATCTGAACCATTTTACACAGATTTAATCACCTGGGTTTCTTGAAGATGAAGTGTTGGAGAAAATGTAGAAATAAGTTACTGAAATTGTGACTTCTCTGTGGAGCGCTCTCTCCATAAGAATAGAATAGACTAAAGATGTTTGGATTACAGTGTTTATTTGATTGGTAGAAAAGAGGGGATTCTAAAGGAATTTTATAGGATATATATTGAAATTTTCCATTATATGAGAGTCTAGGAGAGATCAAGAAGTTATGCTGAAACTGTTTAAGTGTGTATGGTTAACCCAGGATGTGATGGCCAGATTTTTTGCTTGGAAAGAGATAAATGAGCACAATGGGTTGCTAAATGTGGTCATGAGATAATGTGAAGTTGTTTTTAAGGCAAGCCTTATAAAAGTATTTAGCTCTATAAATTTTTCGAGATCAAGCTTATTTTCAAATCCCACCTTATGTGGGATTTGAACCCACAGTTATTGGCTAGAGAGTAGATATGTTATCCACTTGGCAACCTATGTAGTTTTTTTTCCTGAATATAATTCCATTGATAAGTAGGAAACTTTTGCATTTGAGAGGGTTTTTTTTTTGAATCCATAAAGATCTTCCTTTATAAGAAGAAAATGGGACTGCAGTTGAAGGTGGCTTTCCTTATTTATTATGCTAAAGTTTAATTATTTTTTTTTTTTTAGTGCAGTTAAAACATTGTAGAATTATGAAAAACTGATTTATTTATATACAGTGTATATGTGTCTATATATATATATATATTATTTATTATTATTATTTTTTTTTTTGAAAGGAATCAATTTAAGAACTGGATTTAATGGAATATTTCCAAGTGCTTATGTTACAGATGTTGATTATGAAGATTTTGAATCAGGCGAGTATCAGAAATTTATATTTCCTATTCCTTTAAAAAATGGTAAATTATGGATTGAATGATAAACATGAATGCAGTTTTGAAAATTAAACTTTTAAATTAGCCACTTGACCAGGTTAATATTTTGTAATAAAGAATGTTGGGGTGGAAAAAATGGAAGATTTTGGAAAGAAAGGTGTGAATGAACTCAGCATATTCTCTTTAATTTTACAAACAGCCCAGCATTGTATCCTAGTTACAGCTTCTCTCCTGTTTTCTATTTTTGTTTTCTTCCTATCTAATCAACTTTTAAATAAATTATTGATTACAAGATAGACATAACATCATTTAAATTATAACACAAAGGAAGGAGATTAAATAATAGCATATTCATTTAATTGCTTTATTTAACACAGAGTAACTGCACACAGGATTGCTGTTTACTACACTTGATGTTACTATCGTTCCAGGAGAGACACTTAGATTTACAGTAACAGAATTGCATTGTTTTCTGTGTGCACTGATTCTATCTTCCAACATCCAAAAACAGAATAAACACAAAATTTATATGAGAAAACTGAAAGATAATAGGATTCAAGCTAAAAGAAAGTTGTAAATCACAAACAGCTTCAGGTTTTATTATTATTTTCTCCTCTTCAAGGACTCATTGCAAGAAGACACTCTGTGCTACCCACAAGCCTCCACTACTTAATCCTACTCAACAGTGCTATCCACCATTTACACGATGCCATCTATTGCCCACAAGTAATATGTTTTATGTGTAAATTGCATGGGTTCTCTGGCTAATTTGCCTCTATTCAGGATGAAAAACCTACTTCCATATGAGATCAGCTAACTCATCTTCAATTGAAAAAACCTATATGAAGATTTCTTTCTCATCAACGGTAAGGATAAAACTCGGGTCTTTTCTAATCAAAGGATATAATGCCTTGTTCTTCTTTTGTGCTATGCTATGGAGATGTACGAAGTAGAGGAAAAGAGGCAGGGATAATCCACATGTCATTTGTGGGTCTTTACAGTCTGTTGCAACTTGCTGACAGCTGTTTTTATTGATGTAGCAGGGAATAAAATAATTTTACCTTAAAACAATAGCACAACCTGTAATCAGCATTAGTTTTTACTTCACAGCTTGAATAATTTATTTGCTGCCAGACATAATCACAAGGAAACTGACTCCATTTTTGGTCTTAGTACAGGTGATGTGGATAATTGTCCTAAGTTCTGATTTCTAAGGGAACTAGTCTCATACATTAGGCAACACAATTCTTCCACATAAGTTTCATGTTAATGGAAGAATTTAATGTTTAATATTCGCTGACATACTGTCTTGTCTTATGCATTGTAAACACACACTCATACCAGATACAGTCAACTCTTGTTATATAGAACTTGTAGAAACTTCAGGAGTAATTTGCCATAATGAATGGTTTGCTATAATAAATATTCTTTAGAATAGCACTATGCCTATAGAGGGTTTCATTTGGGTTTTTTCGCTACCTTTTTATAATGATATTAACTATATAGCGCTAAAAGTGGGCTGTATAATGATGATGGGTCTGAATCCTCTCTAGGATGCAAAGTGTTTGAGGGTTTTTCAGTGGAAAATAAATTAGCTATTCTTGTACAGATGCAGAAGCTCAGGATTTTTCATCACAAAAAAGATCATATGCACACATGCAATTAACAGACATAATATACTGGCTTCATAGCCCTAGTTGCTGCAACTATACAACTGTATTGTGACAGTCCATATGCAATTAAGATTTCATGAGTTTCTGATTGCTTAAAAGTCTAACTTGGATAACTGGGATGAGATCTCCACATGGCCTTTATGGAATGCAGAAAATTGGCTACATTTTGACCTAATGTCCAATCCTCATCTTCATCACATAGTGTGACCCAAGTATTGTATCCACCAGATACTGAACAAATAAGGTTTAGTGGCAACTGTATTCCATATAGGCTTAAAACTAAAAAAAAATAATTTTAGTACAACACGATTAAATGTCATAACTGCTATGCTGTCACCCATTTTGACAAGGCACCCCTACTGTTTTCATCAGGCAGCTAAGGGAACAGTGAAAAGTCAGCTACCTGAACAAACTCCAGCTTACAAGCAGAATTGAAGATAAGCATCAATGGAAAAGAAGTTGAACTGGCAGAAGAACAAGAGAAGTACCATATGGTACTACTTGGCCAGCCAGGCTGAGTGGTTAGTGTATCCGCTCTCCAGCCAAAAGGCTGCAGGTTTGAATCCCGCTGTGGGCATGGATGTTTGTGATGGTCTCTGGAAAAACGTGGTGGTCGGCGGTAGATGCCGTTGGTGTGGTTGCAGTCACTTGGTGGAGACAGAGTTGTAGAGCAGGTGCCCTCCCTCGATGAGTCCTTGGACTCCCTGGAGGTGTCAAATAATAATAATATCAACATCATTATGTTTCAAATCCAAAGAAGACTAAGTAGGTGAGTTTTTGTTAAATATATAAAATGGTATATTTGGAGAGTAGTAACCAGAGAAAGAAAAAAAATAGCTATAGCATTGTGAACACACTAAACATGAAGATAAACTTTTTGATTAGTAGGCAGCTTCAAGTACAATGATGTGGGCATGTTTCAAAATAAGGAATTGGACAGTGGAACTTATGCCAATGGTTATACTGGAGGTTCTGTTAAAGACGTGGTGGAATTTTTTGAGTCATTAGAGAATGCAGCTGACATAAAAAAAAGGAAAACTTGGTCTTTATTGGAGACTTAAATAAAATAATAGAGTAACAGATGAATTGCATGCATGCAGAAATGTTTTGGGAAAATTTGGAGAAAAGGGCAGTGCTGATCATAACAATGGTAAGTACCTGCTGGATTTCTGTTCATAACATGGTCTAGTCATCACTGATATAACAGGCATCTAGCAAAGTTATTTGTAAAGATAGAAAAACCTGAACTTTATGCTGAACTCAAGACATTAAAGAGGCTGTCCTGGAAAAGAAGAAAGCTATGTGTAAAAGTAGCTAAACCAAAGTCATGGGACAACTTGGGGAATGTAGAAGATGAATAGCACTCGAGTGGCAAAATATTTTAGAGGCTGTTGAAAAAGCTTAGAAATATGGGACATAATACTATAATAAAAAGGAATCAGATGATAAAGACGACAGTAAAACTGACAGTAGAGGTATTCTGGATGGTTGAAGTAATTACTTGAAAAGATAGTTAAATGAAACACATCAACGTTGATTAAATTTACAGAAGTTAACTGTCTAGAAATTTGACTTGTTGAAATTTGCAAAGTGCAAGTGTGAAACCTTTCACGCTCGCACTTTGGCAACAGACTACCAAGTTGATTTTCTTTTGTGGAAAGAAATCTTAACAATGTGGGAAGCTAAAAGAGTTCCGATTAATAAAATGGAACAATCATGTTTCTGCTTTAGAAAGAAAGAGACATCTAGGGATAATAATAGCACAAACTTTTTATTAGTTTGTGCTATTATTATTACTGATATTTTCACTTGGTATCGAAGCATTTTTATAGACATCATAGATATGTGTGCATGCATGCACGACAACAGAATGGCAAATACAGACTTCAAAAAATGCTGTAATCCTGATGCCCTATCTGGCACTGTCTGTGGGCACATTTAGGGGATCTTGATCATTCAACTGATGCTGTAATGATAGTAGTCTTCCAAATTTTAGTAAAAATGAGATAACTATATTTATTTAAATTTGGTAAATGTGCAGCTGATTCCAAAAACAGCACTTCAGATTTGTATTAACACCTGTGTAATAGAGATTTTTCCTGTATGATCTGATTCTCAATGACAGTCTGCTACTGATGTTGAACATATTTTCTATGTTCATCCATTTGAATACTGGCTTATTCTCCCACCTAAGTAAGCCAGTTCTCAGGATTATGTAAGGAACTGTAGATCTCAGGATAATACAGGTGATTAAGAGGATCTTTTGGTGAATGGTTAAGGGTAGCTAATTTTTTGTAAAGCTTGAAGGAAGTGTAAATATTGTATTGTGTAAGAGCATGTAAGATTTTTTCTGAGATGTCTCAGGTATAAAGGGTGGCAATGGATTCTTTTTTTTTATATATTGGATTTATGAAGGGTGTGATTTAGAAGAAGAAATAAGTTTTGTTGTTTCTTTAGGGTAAAGCCATTGCCTAAACATCTAATGAATAGAGGCTGGTAGAGTGAATAGATGGTTCTAACTCTTTTTGCTAAAATTTTAATAACACCATACTATTGGAAGGTGCGATAGTGTGAAAGGTGATGGATATATTTGCTAGCGTTGGTAGGTTTTCTAGACAGAAAATGATAAGGATCTCTTGGGTAGCTAGATAACAAGAGAGCCAGGGAAGGGGAGACAATTGTTTTCTATTCGATAGTAAAATCAGATCCTAGGATGTTGTCTGTAAAGTGTGCTAGAAATATTTCTAATGTATTGAAGCTGTGTGACCAAATGGAGAACACATCATCAATGTAGCATAGCTATATCATGGAGATGTGAATGGGATATAGTGCAATATTTTGAATATAGCTATGGGTTCCACCTACCTCCTTGTCAACCTTTTGATGGAACACTTTGAAAAAAATTGCTCATTCAAATCCACTCAATCCACCTTATACAAGATATGGATTGATTTTATTATTAAGAAAGATAATAATTGTCTGTCCTTCCTTGACTCTGGTTATCACTGAATTGATCCTTATCTCTTTTCCATGTGTTGTTAAGTTTCCTGTAGACAGGAAACCTACCAATGTATTGAATAGTGATGGATGCACCCATCACTATCACACATCACTCCTTCCAACAGAATATAATATGTGGTGTAGAAATGTGATCATGTATGGTTCTTCTAGCAAACTGAGCTAGAGGAACCATATCTGTTCACATTGCAAACCTTCCTTTTGGGGTCAATATTCTATCAGGTTTCAGCTCACCATCTCTCACAAAAATATGGCATTATTTAAATGACTTCTTTCCAGGGCTCATAATACCTGTTCTTTATCTGATCTACTTCAAAAAGAAATTTCTACAATTAAAGAAACTGCAACTCTCAATGGTTACAACCCCAAAACAGTAGAGAAGATTATCAACCTTTTTTCTCCACCCTCTATTAGAAGAATTGCCATTCTGTACATTAAAGGCATTTCAGAGCACATTTATTGTACCTTAAAGAAGTTTTATATTTTCACAACTTTCAAGCCTATAAATTCACAAGCTCTATAATACCATTTCTAAAAGATAAATCCATCTCTGTGCTACCTTGAGTCTATTCAACCCTATGAAACTGCACTGTATTCCACTTTGGGCAAACAAGCTGATCTGTTTTTATCTGCTTTTCTGAATAACAATCCTGCATTATTCAAGAAATGGAACAAATCTGTTCTGTTTCTTGAAGTAGAACATGAAATTACTAATACTAGCCACATGATCCTTTGGAATGATGCCAAATGACTACATAGATGTTCCCATAAATATGCATTCTCTTTAAAGAAAGTTCCATAGTACTATGGCATCACCCAAATCTCAATCTTAATGATGGACTCTGTGACAAAAATCTGGGAAACTATTATTAAGAACTACACTGTTTAATTATGTAAGTATTTATTACATGTACATATGTACACTGTGCCTGTTAAGTAATGAGATTGAGTTTTTACAAGACAGCCCTTTGAATAAAAGTAACAAACAGGATTATAGTTTTGACCTCTAGAGTATGTTGTAATTGCAATTTAAGTCACGTAATGCAGCTGTTTTCATGTGACAAGTGAGAGTGGAGTGTGTTAGAAGTTGTGTCATGGAACAAAGAGCTGTGATAAAATTTTACTGTAAATTAGGAAAAACTGCTACAGAAGTGTACCAGGACCTAAAAAAAAAAGTCTATGGTGATGACTGTCTGAGCTGTGCACAGGTGTTCTGCTGGTGTTTAATTTTAAAGAGGGAAGAGAGTCCCTGGAGGATGAACCATGCTATAGATGGCAGTTTCTGCATGGACAAATAAAAATGTGGTGAAAGCTAATGAAATTGTTGCCCATGACAGCCTGTAGCAAATAACCACTAGGTTACTTGCTGTACAGCTTGGTGTCAGTAAGGAAACAGACAGATTAATCTTAGAAAGAGATTTTCATCCATGCAGTTGATCAAGATTGTGATGGGTTGTTGCAAAGAATTGTCACCTGTCACGAAAGTTGGTGTTTTCAATTTGATTCAGGAATGAAACACCAGAGCATGGAATGATGTGGAACAACGTCTCCCTGGAAGAAGAAAGTCAGGTTGCAAAAATCACTTGTCAAGACAATGGTCATTGTTCTTTTTCAACACTGCTGGAATTATCCACTGCAGATTTGTTTCCTAGGGCACCACAGTGAATAATCAGTATTATTTAGGAGTAATGCAACATTTGTACACCCACATGTGAAGTATCAGGAAAGAACTGTTCCTCAACAACAATTGGTTTCTGTTGCACGACAACGGGACCACGCACTGGCTACAAAGCAGTTTCTGGCTTCAGATTTGGTTTTGTGCGATCAAACATCCCCCCCCCCCCCATTTGCGAGATTTGGCTCCCGTAGCTTTTTTACTCTTTCCAAAGATGAAGTGTGCCTTGAAAAGAGGAGTGCTTTGGCAACATTGAGAACATCCAGTGCTATGTCTTTGAATATGTACGACAGATGTAAAAGTTGTTTGGAGTTGGAGGGAGATTCTTTTGAATCTGTGTAATTGACAATTTCAAATATAGTTCTTTGTTTTGATATAATAATTGTCTCATTACTTAGCGGGCAGCTAAGTAATGAGAGCATTATGCTTTATTATTATTTTTTCATCACACACATGCACATTTCAGTTGATCTTAATAGTACTGATTTTTACCTTTCTATCACGCAATTGCATATAAGATTCCATTTGCAATATATACCTTCATTATTGTTTAATTTTTTTTTTTTTTTTTTCAAACTATTACACTGATGATATGTGAATCGAAATATTTGTAGTTACTTTGTCTTAATTAAATTTATCAAATGTGTCTACTTGTAACTTATACAGAAGTGAAAGGATGGAGCACAAAAGTAATAGAAATATTGAAATATTTCTATTACTATCAGAGAGTTCCAGGAAGTCAAGGTCTCATCGAGAGAGGCCACCCACACAGCTGTTATACCGTCTCTTAAACTTATTCACACCAGATACTCACTCACTGCTCTCTGAGAGAAAAACTATAGCTCTTAACCCTTTTTTAACTACACACAAACTTAACATCCATGGACGTCTCTTCATCTTCCCATCACCTTCCATACAACCGAAAAATTTCATCAACTGATATCCTATAACAGCCTTTCAGAATTTTATATACTTCTATCATGCAGCCCTTGTTTCTCCTGGCTACCAGCATCTCTAGTTCACATACTCTCTCTCAATCTGTCCTTGTCATCTACAAGGACAGATTGATCTGTTTTTATCTGTTAAAAACCCGGCTATAAAAACATAAAGGGATTTACCATCCCCCAATATCAATAGAAAGGGGGAATGGTAAATCCCTTTGTTTTTATAGCCGGGTACGAAACTCGGATCAAAATCCATAGAGATTCATGCCGATACACGGATTAAATTTTTCGGTTGTATGGAAGGTGATGGGAGGATGAAGAGACGTCTGTGGATGTTAAGTTTGTGTGTAGTTAAAAAAGGGTTAAGAGCTATAGCCTTTCGTCTTATTAAATTAGTAATCCCGATATCATTTTTGTAACTCTTCTTTTCAGCCTTTCTACAGTTTCTTCAATCAGAACCCAGGATACCAAATCTGCAACAGTAGTCCAGATGTAGTCATATGAAGATCTTGTAAAGGCAAAATGACTTTCTTATCCTTACAACATTCATTTCAACATCACAAATCCTCTGAATTGGATTTGAAATTTTGCTATGTGACTTTTGAACTTCAACTTCCTAGCCACTAAAACTCCATGAGCTCTTATCAGCTTCCTCAAGCATAATCCCCGCAATATAAATAATGTTAGATATCTCGTCATACCAAAGTGCCTAACTTTATGCTTATATAACATTGAATTGATGGCCATTATCATTTGCCCACAATTCAGCCACACCACAGTCTCTTCAAATTGTCCTGTAAATGCTATACATCAGTAGCATCCTTTATTGCCCAGTGTTTCTTTGTATCATCAGCATACAATTGAACATCTGTCAGGCCTTCTGCATATCTATATCAGGGTGATCTGAAAGCTCTCGGGCTAAAAATGAAAAAACAAATTTATAATTTCAAAATTATTTTTATTTTTCAACATAATCTCACTTAAGACTAATACATTTATTCTAGCAATGCTCCAGCGCCATTATCCCATCCCTGTAGTGGTTCTCAGTAAGACGTGCAAAATACCGATCTAGAGCTGCAATCACCTCTTGATTTGAAGAAAAATGCTGACCAGCGAGGAAGAGTTTTAGTTTTGGGAAGAGATAGAAGTCAGAGAGAGTGAAATCTGAGGAATAGGATGGATGTTACAACAATTCATAGTGCAGATCCCTTAATTTTCCCATTGCCAAAACACCTTTGTGGGTAGGTGCATTGGCATGATGAAAGATGATTTTTTCCTTCTGCAAACTGGGTCTTTTCTCACAAAGTTTTTCATCTAGTCTGGTTAAAAGATTGGACTAATATTCCCCAGTTATTGTTTTACCCTTTTCAAGATAATTAATAAACAAAATGCCTTTATCATCCCAGAACACCGATGCCGTGACCTTTCCTAATGGAACCAGCTTTGTCTTCTTTGGCGCTGAAAAACAGTGGCTTCTGTCGCTGTTTTGACTGCTGTTTGGATTCTGGTGTGTAATGGTGAATCAAAGTCTCATCCATGGTAGTAAATTGATGCACAAAATCGATTTTATTCTTGTTAAAACGTTCCTAGCACTGTTCAGAGGTTTTCATGCGAGTGCGTTTTTGATTTGCTGTGAGCAAGCGTGGCACCCATCTTGTGCAAAGCTTTTTCATTTTCAATTCTTCATGCAAAATATATCCCACACGTTTTTTTGAAATGCCTATAGTCTCAGCAATTTCATGCACTTTGACTTGCTGGTCATCCAATACGATATTGTGCACTTGATCAATGATTTCTGGTGTTGTTACACTTTTTGGATATCCTTCACGTGGATCATCTTCAAGGCTGATATGGCCACGTTTAAACTCGGCAGCCCATAAACTTTTATGAACTTCGAATGAATTTCTTTTGGCATTAAACCTTCTTTTAGAAAGAATTTTATAACTGCATGATACTCAATTTTATCCGTTTCAAGGGATACAGACAACACTTTTGCTTCAGACAACTGTATAAAACAAACTACTTGATAGAATGACTTGCAATTTCACATGGATGCTTATGACAGATGTACCAACTTAGAAAAAAGAAATCTTGCTGATAGTGTTATCATTGTTAGATCCTGAATGAAGGAATCTTGCAAAGGAATCATTCATTCAGAATCTAATATACTAAACTTCACAGACAAAGAGAAATACCTGCCCATCAGCTGAGATTAAAGTGAAACCTCTTCACATATGTATAAAATTGCACTGATTTATGTACCATGCAATTTAATCTATTGTGATTATTCTAAGATCAAATTAGAGAATGTCTTAAAAGAGGAATTTGTTAATATTATTTAAGCCTCACTTTAGCTGTATAGAGTGATTGTGAGTCACCAGATAGAAATTAAGTAACAATTCTTAGAAGGTATGCTACTACACGTATCCAACGTAACGCCGGCAGCAATAGCTTAAATTGGAAGGTACGTCGACGCAAATTCCGTGAATACAAGAGCACAACAGCAAGGGATGAACCCAAGGGAAGAAAAGATATAGGTCTTGTGCAAAAGGGACTCCAAAAAGGGGCGCTCGATCGAAGAATATAAGGGGATGAGCGCCGTATCGGCTCTCTTGTCTTATCGGGTTTCTGGTTCGGAAGTTAGTCGGCGGTTCAAGTAAGGAGGATGAAGTGTCAGTGCTATGATGTCAGAAGGCGAGTTTTCCTGAGAATGCTGTAGCATTCCAGGCAGAGCTGAAGGCGGAATTTCCAGCCCTAGCAGAATCGAGCCCTCTCAGAGAAGTCCCATCGAAAGGAATAGAAATGTTCCCTGAGACACAAGAAAATCGAGTGCATGATCAGCAGTAATTATGAAGATAGCGTAGCCCCTACACTGCCGTAAGGACAGCCAATAAACAAGAGGTAACCAGATGTACACGTGGTGCTGAAAGACGTTGGGGAAAAGTTCGGTAAAGTAGAATTACTCTATTTTGTATTTAGAATTCCTTGGAAGAGAAAATTATTTGTGAATGTAAATTATGAACATTATTCAAAGAACTTTGTGGACATACTCTAATTAGATAGTATAAACCCCTTTTGGAATAAGGATTGTTTGGAAGAAGTCTTTTGTGGTGTATGTGATTGAATTAACATGATGAGATGAGAATTGTAGATTTATAGTAACGGAGTAACATTAGAATGTTTGTTATGTCATCTTATGAATAGCTTCAGAGGGGAATTTTAGCTTAACATACCATTTGCAAACTATCCCATTTTCCAGTTACTGTGTTTTACATGTTTTATAACCTTTGATTTAATTTAGAGTATGTTAACCTCTTAACTCGAGTTTCCTTATTTAGTATTGAGTCAAATTGAATGTATGAATTTTTTTGGTGTATTTTGTTTCGATATTCCAATAAATGTCATATTTACCTAAACCTGAGTCATGCCTGATTACGATTTCAAACTACCACTTATAAAAATACAACCTCTTTTGGTGGGAAGGAATTAGAAAGTGTATATAATTATAGATTTAGGTCATGACTGCAGTCTGAATCTATACGGCCATGTTAAAGTAAGATATTGTGTAAGAACGCCTCAGAATCTAGTATTGTCTCCCTGAGCAAGGATCTTTTCTGCTATAGGATACTGGCTGGTGCAGCATAATATAAATTTTCCAGTATCCGAAAAGGAAACAATCCTAGATGTGAGCATATTAGGCCCGATATCTGACGAAGTAAAATAGTGATTGAAAGATAGAATAGGAAAGTATAAATCAGTAAAATATAGAGAAAGCAACGACATAACACCATCTATGGTCGAGGCCGAGAACTCTTCAGACCACCCTCGTATATAGATTAAACAACAGTGGATCAAAGCCTGATCCATGGGGCACACCACCTTAAATTTGGCAGATTACTTCCCCCCATATACCACTTTCTGATGCTTATCTGTCACCACCCACCTATCCAAAGTCGACAGCTCATATTCTAATCCCATATTCTCCAGTTTATGCAACAGCCTTTTATGTCGTATCGTATCAAATGCCTTAGCAAAGTGCAACAGTATCATAGTGTATCCATTCCCTTTATCCAACTTAGCCATTCCATTATCATAAAATAAGAGCAAGTTGCTTGGACCAACCTCCATTAGTAAATCCATGCCATTCCTTAAAAAATATAGCTTGTTTGTCAACCCATTTCTCATGCAATTTCTTTCCAACTTCTCTAAAATCTTCACGACTACTTCAGAGATACTGATAGACACATCATTTTTTGCACCACCCTGATGCAGTGGGATTATCATACATTCTTTATATTCCTGTGGGACCTATTCTGTGCTGCATCTCAAATTATACAAACATGTCAAGAGACTAGCCAGTTCAGCTGAACATTCCTTTAGCATTCATGCTGATATTCCATCTGTGCCTATTCTGAAATCTTATCTAGATTATGTTCTAGAACCACCTTCTAGTGTATCTCTATTTCTTCATCCGGTATAGTGGTAGTACTGCTCACTATGTTACAATATACAAACAGAGTTGATAGACTTAGCAAAGGACTCATTATTTGAACAATCTCTATAGCTTAAAGTAAGGATACCGTCTGTATCCAGTAAAATTATTCTTCCACATTCATTATTTCTTTTACTTGCAGCATAATCCTTTTGGATTGCCTTCCTCTTGTACAGCTAATTTCTTTTCATACTCTTACTTAACTGTGTGTACAATACTCGTAACTTTTCTGGCTTGCACTTTATATATTTTATAATTCCTCTCACTGTTATTCTCAAGATACTCCTTCCACATAATCCTCTTCTTACAGATCTCTTGCTTAATAAAATTGTACATTCATTTTACATTATTATTATCATCATTATGATGATTATGATGTAAAATATCCCTTCAAGGGATGTACAGGCTACTATGACAGTACCACGTGATTAAGTTTACATTAGTACTAATTTTCTACAAACAATTTTCTTCCAAATTAGTCTGTTACTGTCAGTACTCTAGTATTGTTATCTAACATTTCAGTCTTCTTAGACACTTCTGACTGAATCACTTCACCTAGATCTTGTCTTTCTACCATCTGAGCAACAAACATCTGTTGTGGTAACCTTTCACTTTCCCATTCTGTTTAAGTGACCATGCTACCTTAGATTAGCCTTACTCACACATTCTTGAATGCTAATAATTCCTTCCTAATATCTCTATTTTTAATATGATTTTGCCATTAGCATCATCTTTTGAAGTGCTAATTTTTTTTCAGAACTCTAATCTTTGATCAAATGGTTTATTTTTAACCAAACACTCAGATCCATAACTTAAAACAGGTTTTAACACTGCCTTACATACTGTTAGTTTAATGTTTTGGCTAATTTATCTCTTGTTCAATGTAAATTTATTTTACTTGCTCCACCACTATACCATCTTTGTGTATTCCCATATTTAATTTGCCTTCTTCACTAAGTACCATGTCTAAATAGCAAAAGCATGTTACCTGTTCTATAACCATTGAAAATGCAGCTGAAGTTTTCTATGTTCCTGCTTGTTTTCATAATTTTGAACTTTTTGCTGATTTTCATGCCATATTTGCTACAGCTCATTCAGTTTAGTTTAGAGAATCCTAGAGACTTGTACTGGATGTGTTTAGTTGTACATCATTATCATCATCTGCATAAAGCAAAGAGCTAAGTTTCATATCTACAATTATAATACTAGGTTTACTGCTAAATCTTTCATAATGCAACCAATATAGCTGATGATTAAGAGTGAAGACAGTGTGTACCCTTGTCTTTCACCATATTTTACATCAAACCATCTTCCTATATTTCCTTTAGTTCTAACTGCTAACTTACAACTTAAATATAGAACCATATGTTGTGTTGCCAAGAGTGTCTGTACAGTAACTGTTTATATTTCTTGTTGCTGTCAATACGAGGGCAGGTCTTCTTTCGCTGTTATTACAGCCATTACTCTTCAATGTCGACTCTCAACTAAGTTCAAGTAAACTGTTGCTAGAATTCATTTTCATTCCTCCTGTAGTATGGCAAACAGCTGATGAGTATTCATTGGGCAAGTAAGATTGACATGCAACCTTCGCTCCAGCTCATCCCAAAGATGTTCAATAGGGTTGAGGTTGGGGGGCTTTAGGCTGGCCAGTTTAGTTCTTTCACCACCATGTCTGCAAACCACTGAGTTTGGTTCCTTGCTTTGTGAGCAGGTGCATTATTGTGCTGATACAGGAAAGGGCCTATTTCAAACTGTTGCCACAGTGTGGGAAGAATGGAATTGTTCAAAATGTGATGGCAGACATCAGCATTTAAAGATCTCAACATAGAAACCAGTGGGCCCAGTCCAAACCCGGAAAAACAGCCCCAGACCATTATGCTACTGCCTCCAAATTTTGCAGTCAATACAAGACATTCCTGTAAGTATCGTTAACCCTGCATCCACAAGGTTCAGACATGACCTTCAGATTGTGTACTGTGATTCATTACTCCACAGAACCCTCTTCCATTGATCCACAGTCCAATGACAGTGTTGTTGCACTATTCTGGATGACACTGGGCATTGGCAGGTGTAATCAAAGGCTTGTGCACATGACCATGAAACCCAAGGGCAAGTACCTCCTGCTGAATAGTTCAGGCACAGACATACATTCCAGAGATCTTGCTGAAGTCATTTGTGATGGTTGCCAAGGCAGACTGATGATTTATTGTGACAACATGCTTGAGAGTTCACCAGTCCTGATTTGTTAGTTTCTTGGGCCTACTAATTTGGGAGAGGGATTTCATGGTTTCGTTGCATTTTTACTTCATGACAACCTCGCTGACAGTAGACTGGGGTACGTGCAATGTGGCAGAAATCTCTCGCATGGAATGACCAAACTTGTGGGCTCTGACTATCATACCATGTTCAAACAGATTCAACTCTTTTCATCCACTCATCTTGACAGCAGAGGATGTCTACGTGTTTATGTTTACATAGTATTGTGGACGTGTATCTGCGTCATATGGATGAGGGAACATAGAGTAATTGGGTGGTCCAGACACTTTTGACATCTTAGTATATTGTTCCATTTTACCTCGTATAATTGTCGTGTTTTGAAATGCTTTTTTCTGGGTGCCGTGTTTTGAAATGCTTTTTTCTGGGTGCCTTGTTATGATGCCTTCTCCAGATGTACAGAACTTGAGTATGAATCCTAGTTATTTTCCCATTATCTCTCAACTTTTTGTTCAAAGTGAAAATTTCATCTTGATTACTGCTATTTTGCCTGAACCAAGCTTGTTTTTCCCAAAGTTTCAATTGCACTATTTTTTTTAACCTTTTCTCAAGGAAGCCTGTATAAATCTTACCCAGAACACTTATTAGAACTCATCTGTAATTCTCATATTCAGCTTTATTCCCCTTTTCATAGATGGGAACTATGAGTCCTCCGATCTTTGGAATTCTACATTATGTAGTTCAGCCACTGCAAAACTTTTATACCCCCACATTTGAGCATTTCTGGCCACAGATCATTCTACTCCAACTGCTTCTCCACATTTCAGACTATTGATGGTTTCCCTACCTCAAACTATTGATGACGTACTCCTGTTTGCATTTCTTTTGAATATTTTGCACTACTGTTCTGTCACTTCTTGTTTCTTTTAATTGTTTCAAAGTAATTACTCCAGACATCTAGGATACCCTTATCTTCAGTTTTTCATGTCGCCTTTATCATCGATTCCTTTTACTGTACTTTCCTCCATTTCTAAGTTTTTTCATTAGGCTCCAGAACAAATTTGCCACATTGCTGATATTTATCTTCTGTATTCTTGCTCAAGCTTTCCCATGACTTTTATTTTGTAACTTTTACCTATAGCTTACATTTTTCTCTATATTCTTAGAACATCTGCCAACTTATTTGCTAGGAACTTTCAGTATGCCTCCATTTCCAGGACTACTCTTCTTTAACTTCTTGTGTCTACCATACTCTTCTTATTATTTTATTTTTGCAACATCACTACATGCCTCCCTAGCTGAATTAATCAATTCCTTCAGAGTTTGCCACTGAGACTCTGAGGTTTGTTTCTTGTTTTTAAACTGTTCCATTTTTTCTTCAATAATGTTTGTGTAGTTGGAGTTGGCTCTAATAATAGACTTTTTGTGTTCACCCTGGTTCCCTGAAGAAAACCGCAGATGCCTCAGCCAGCATGAAATCCTATCATGTTGTACAATCATGTTTATTTTTAGTTAGCCAATAGAGTATAATTTGGTCAGCTAAGTCCTGGATTGCCAGCTTATTCTTATTCATTCAGTGATGAGATCTCATTCATACTCAAGGTGAGATTAGATGTTAGGTCAGAAGATCCATTCAGAAGGCTCTGCTTTCCTTAAGATAATGTGGAGGTCTCCTCTTGTTATCTGACTGACCTTTAAGCAAACCCTTTAGCTCCCACCCTATTTGTTTTTCAAACTCTAAGGTCACATTCAGATGCCTCATTATTTAATCATCTTTTCAAAGCTTCCCATAAAAGCAGCTCAACTCTAATTCTTTTTAAAACTTTCTGACATACTGTTGATTTCAGTGTGATATTCATTTTTATCCTACTTAAAACTAAGTGATGATCACTTTCAATTTCAGATCCTCAGTACACCCTTGTATCCTGAACCAGCATGAAGATATTACTATCAGCAATGACATAGTGAAGATTTTCTTATTTGTTGTGTCTTCTGTCCATATGAGCTTGTGCACATTTTTATGTTGGAAGATGGTGTTAGTAAAACTGTTTCGCTATTTGGAGACTCGCCAATTACTTAGTCATCACCATTTGGATTCTGCCATTTTTGCTCTACAGAAGATCTAGCTAACCACACTGATCACATATGTCTAATTACCCTAACAGTGAGATAATTTTCCATAGCCATACCTATTTTTGTTGGACACAACCATGGAAAAATTTAGAGGAACTGAAGTGGTCCTTGATATTTCCAGAATATGTGATGAAGTGTGATAAAGAAGATATCATGGCCTTCTCACAAAGCTTACCATCTTATGGTTTTCCTGCCACCCTTTGTAAATAGATCACTACCTTCCTTTCTGGCTGATCATTACAAGTTATAGTGATTAGTTTCCACTCTTCCTATTCCTTCTCTCTGACCACTTGCCCACACATGACACTCTTGTGTCATAGGGCTTGGGATCTCTTGTGTGTGTGTGTGATATACGTATAAAAAACATGAAACCCTTTGGCAGATTCCATATCTTTTAAACTTTTCACCCCTCTGTCAGGTTGAAGACTTTTAGGCTTTCCAATGCCAACTTGAAGACCTTTTCATGAGAACCAAGACTTTAAAACAGCTTACAGACCAATGAAATTCTTTATCAAAAGTACTAATTAAAGGAAAGTATATGTGCTCTTGAATAGAGTCCATGTCTTTTAAGACTGCAGTAGCTAGACACTTCGTGCCAGTGCTTTGTATTTTCTTAAGCTCTTGATCATTTACAAAACTTTTAACATTTTAAATGCATGTTTGTTTTACTTAGCTGTCAAGTAATAATGGATATTTGTTATCCTCTCATTTAATAGTTTTTGATGTGAAGCTGAAAGATTTTAGGATTATATTTTAATAAGATGTATTTCACTTTCTAGATGGACCTAATGCTAGAAAGGAACGATATTTAGTAGACTTTCTTGGGTCTATAGAAGTAGTTTCTCATAAAGGCAATGAAGTTCTTTGTCAAGCAGTTCGAAAGGTAAATATTTATTTGGATCGTGGAGTTAAAAATCATTGTATTAATGAAAATAATCAGCTTGTAATTGAATTATTTAGCTGTTATATTTAAGTAGGCTACTTTGAAAAGCACTGATTTATGCTTCCTTCTTATGAAACTCCTTTGATTTTCTTTTTAAATTATAATAAATTTTGAAAAATATAGAATGCTGATGTAGCAAGAAATTTTATATGAAAGAATGATAAATTCAAGATAAGTGTTCTTGCTTTGATTGTAGGTTTTGATAAACTAAGAAAAAGATTTGATTATTCATCTGAAAACCATAATTTTTAGAGGCACTTGTGACATAAAAATATAAATGAACAAACATAGATACAAGAATTTATTAATAAAATTACAGTGGTATCTCACTTATCTGAACTAATAAAAACCATGCTCGTTCGGATTAGTGAATTTTCCCCCAAGAGACAACAATAATTACCATTTAAGACAAAAATAATCAGATTCTAATGGTACATCAATTTAATTCTGTAAATAAATGAAGTAACTGATAGAAAAAAAAGCTACTGTACTGTAATGTAAAACTTAAAAAATAATACAATACACAAGTTTATTTTAGTAAAAAATTTAGTTTGTATGTACCTGCATTGTTGAGGATTCTGATTTAATAAAATTGTATAGTTCAATACATAACTTAATTTGCATAAAAAATATTACTTTTTACACAGCACAAAAAAAAGTTTCACAAAATAACACACACAAAGAAATAAAAGTTTTTTTTATTTCTTTGTAAAAAAAAAGTCACTGATTTTTTTTTTGACTGACCCACGGCAGTGTCTAAATCGGGAACCGTGACCTTGGACTTTACTTCAGTTCTTGGTAATCTTATGAGTCAGCTCTATCAAACTATCAGCTCACCCATTTTTTCTAAAATTAGCATAACTTACAATCTCTTGTTTCAAGTGTATAACAAGCAAGCCTCTTACATGCAAAATTCTTATAACTAAATATTGTAAATTATCTAATTTTTCTAATGTTATACAGTCAATGTTCTTATACGAGTTAACAATTATTCTTTTCAGTATATTTATTTCATTTTATACTTAGATGCAAGCACGATTTTCTTATTAAGGTTTCTACTTGTTAAATTGCGATCAAGTAAATTCTCTTATGAAGTTTACAAAAATCACAAATTTAACAGTAATGCATGGGATATAGTTCAGGGTTATCTAGAGGAAACAGTATTAAATTGTATACCTAGGGTAAGGAGGGTTAATCGGATAGGAGTTAGATGGATAAGTAATATCATTAAGTAAAAGCTGCAGAAGAAAAAAATGCTTTGGAGGGTATATACAAGAAGGTGACTAGCAAACTCACGAACAGTACAAGGCTCAGGCAAGAAAGATGACCAGCATGGCAAGGAAGGCCAAATCAGATTATGAGAAGAATTTAGCCGAAGGAAATCTCAAAGAGTTCTTTCGTTATGTGGTAAGTAAGAGGAAGAATGACTGTGGAAGATTAACCTTAATGAGTGATGATGGTCACGAGGAGACAGAAGCTGATTAAATAGTTGAGTTACTCAGTACCACTCTTTGCACAGGTATATCATACTAGTGAGGTTACTGCTTTAACCTATGTGACAGACTAATGTGGGAACAGAGGTGGATGAATCGGAAGTAATTAGGATATTTTGCAGAATCTCAATGTAAATACAGCTGTGGGATTAGATGGGATATCAGCTAGGGTTTTGTGAGAATGTGCAAAGGAATTGGCAATGCCTTTGACTAGTTAATTGTTTTAATTTAAGTCTCAGCTCTGGTAGAGTTCCAAGGGAGTGGAAAGAGGGCAAAATAACTCCCTTGTATAAAGGAGGTTCAGGTGTTGGTGGTAAAAGTACTAAAAAGTTGGTAAAAAAGAGAATTCAAGAATGGGTAGATAAAAATATGAAACTGTATGAGGATCAACATGGCTTTGTGAAGGGTCGGTCATGCCTTAGTAATTTACTAACTTTTTATAATAGAGTTACAGCTGAGTTGGATGAAGGAAATGGCTAACAACGATTTTGCAAAAGCATTTGACAGAATACTACATGGAACTCTGTTACGCAAATTAGAACAAATGGGGATGGATATGACACTGATTAAGAGGGGTTGCTGCTGGACAGATATCAAAAAAAGTGGTATGTGGAGGGGCAGAATTGAAGCGAAAACAGGTGACTAGTGGTGTGCTGCAAGGTTCAGTGCCTGGACCATTGCTGTTTAATTTGTATAAATGATATAAGAAATAACCTAAAAGGAAATATTCAGTTGTTTGCTGATGATGCAGAATTAGATATAGTAATAGTTAATCAAGGCAATGTGGAGAGCTTGCAGGATGATTTAAATAGGCTGTCAGTATGGGCAAAAGTTATGGGTGTCAGTTTAATGACAAGACATGTAAAGTTATGCATTTTGGAATAAATAGATTACAAGCCGTGTATCACATTGATGGCACTGTACTCCAGGAAATTGAGTTAAAGTTTAGAGGATATATTGCTAAGGTTGCTAAGGTAGCCCATAAGATTGCTTGGCTATTGAAGAACACATTAACGAGTAGAGATAAAGAAATGGTTATTCCTCTTTATAAGGCCTTGATATGCCCACATCTGGATTACCGTGCTCAAGTCTGGTCCCCTGGGTTTTTTGGGAATGAGGAAGTGGTGGAGAGGATTCAGAGATGAGTGATGAAGATGGTGAGTGACCCGTGGAATGTTCTCTATGAGGATAGATTAAAGATGTGTGGATTGCAGAAGTTAGTTAATAGGAGAAAAAGAGGAGATATGATAGATGAAGGGAAAATAGCTAGAGGGACCAGAACAAGGGGGATCATCCCTGGAAGTTGAATAAAGGTGTGGTCAGTAGGGGTGTGAGGACTAGATTTTTTTGTTTGGAGAGTGGTGAATGAGTGGAATGGGTTGCCAGTCATTTGTGAGTGCTTTGTCTGTTAATTGGTTCAATGAGAGGTTTGATAGATTGGTCTTCCGCGATGAGTCTTCAGACTCCATGGAGGTGCCTGTATAATAATTTTGAAAGCTGAATTGTGCAATTCTGAGCAAATATTTAAAGTAGTTGATAATATAAGGCAGACTTACTTCATGTCAACCAAAAACTTATGAATCACAGATGACCTCCATTACTTGAGCAGGACAGAAAATTATGGTAGGACGTTTAGAATTGGCTGGTATAATGAATGAGAAAAAAAGAAAAATAATGAAAATCAATTAAGAAGAAATAATCACCATTCATTGAAATAAGTTCTAGGAAAGTAATAAATTTAAAAAAAAATTAGTTTAAACAAGGGTGGTACCTAACTATGATGGCCTATGTTTAAAGAGAAATACATATAATAATAATAGGAATATAAATTACTGTCAATCACAAATATTTCACTGTACATCTCACTTAGCATCATTAGTAGGATATATGTGGTTTCAAATAAACTATCATCTAAATGCATATTGGAAACTAAAACAGTGTGCTTATTAGGAAACTGAACACCTATAATAAAAGTGGGGGTGTACACTGTACTTAAACATTTTTAATTATTCATAATAAAACTTAAGTTTATAAAAAAAAATATAATTATTTAATATGATCATCACCAACAAGTTTGTGATATGCATTCTCAAAGGGTGTTAACTGTACTATGATAATACTACATGATTCAGTTTGCATTATTACTAGCTTCCTATTATCAACTTTCTTCCAAATTACACTGCTGTTTGTCAAGTCTGCAGTGCACATTTTAAATGTGTCAGTCCACCTAGATCTTGACTGCCCTCTGGATCTTCCTTCTCCCATTGTATTTAATTAACCATACCACCTAAATTAGACTTGATATCACATAACAACATCAACAAAATTAGCACTGCCCACATATTCTTGAATACTAAAAATATCAAGTTCCTTATTAATATCTTCATTTTTAGGTTCTGCTAAAGGTGCCATCTGCTCACTTTCCTAATTTTTCTCAGAACTCAAATGTTTGTGGTCTTTGATCATTTGTTTTACTTTGTAACCAGCTGTCAGATCCGTAAGTTAAAATGGTTTAAATACCATCTTGTGTGTATGACTAGTTTGGTGTTTTGAGCTAATTTCTCTCTTATTGCATATAAATTTATTCAACAGGCTCCTATTTTGCCAGTTTTGTTTATTTTGTTATCTATTTCCAAATTATTTTGGTACCTTCACTAAAAATTTCTTTGAGTTTCTTATTCGGCTTTAAAACAATGTGGAATTTAATATCCCCTTAATTTAAATAATGTGTGCAGCGCCGAATTGAAGCCTATTGGCTCTTTATATTTATGTAGAAAACTCTTTTGTGAATTTAACTTGATCTGTTTTTTCATGGGATTCTAGATCTGCAAAGAATTTTTTTGTATTTGGAAAATATCGGAAGGTATTGGAAATAACGTCACGATTAAAAATTGGTAATTTAGCTTCGCATGCTTTGATTAAATCAAACATGACAATAATTGTCTTGTTAACACCTTACAGTTTAACATTTAATTCATTTAAATGTAAACACAAATCAGTAAAAAACATTAATTTCGAAAGCCATTCGACGTTCATTAACTGATTGTATTTTTCAATGATTTTCTCATTATGTAAAAAAAGTCTGACTTCATCTGAACACTCAACAAATCTTTGAAGAACTTTCCCCTGACTTAACCATCGGACATTGTTGTACATAAGTAAACCATTGTACATTGAATATAATAAATAATAAATTTAGTTTAATCCATTTATCCAAGTGTGAGCAAACAAAGTTTGCGCCTGAAAGTATCTTCAGGACTAGGGCAAGGTGATACAACACCAGGTCAACTCGTTGCAAAGGTGTAGCAAGCTACCAACACTCATCTCCCTTAATGCAAAACACATCTCCTTGCGGATATGCCTAATGTTATGCATTAAGGGAAGGGCCACTATCCAGACTAGTTTCGACCTTTATTGAGGTCTCTTCAGTGGGAGCCAGGCCCAAGCTGAGATACTAGGCAGAAGCATTCGTAGGTCATCTCTACCTATAGGAGTTGCCAAATGGTGTGCCACCCTTTTTTAATAAAATACTCTGGATTTAGAAAATACATCTTCTCCTCTTAATAATAATTCTTAATAAAACTTAATAATTCTATAAATTTTTGTTTATTTAAAGCGTGTGCTGAAATAAAATTGACCAATTTTGTTACAATGCTCATAACATCTTCCAGTTGCTTGAAATTAGCCTTTGCGCATAAAATCTGCCAATGTATAATACAATGAAAACCCGGAACTGAATATCCAATACGTTTGGTAAATAAATTGACGAACCCATTTTCCTCTCCAATCATACTGCAAGCACCATCAGTAGTTACTAATACAATTTTGAAAGGATCTATCTCTTTCAGCAAGTGCATTTGCAACTGCACGTTGCAAACATCTATTCCTTTTGTTGTTGTTGCTAATGATGTTAAACTTATCAATTCTTCTTTGATATTATTCCCAACAGAATAACGAATAAAAATTGCTAAACAAGCTGATCAAGTTATTTCAGTACTCTCATCAAGACAAAGAGAAATTAAACCAGAAGATTTTATATTTATTTTTTGCTGATGAGTTATATTTTTAGCCATTTCTATGATTCTATCTTTCACTGTGTTTCTAGCCAAAGGCATATCTTTTTTTCTTTGAATAATTTTTTCCTTGTTTTCATCATCATCAAATTCCTGCCATGTACCCTATAGGGGTGTACAGGATATGATAGTACTACATGAAAAATTTACATCATTACTAACTTCTTATCTACAATTTTCCTCCAGATCAGTCTGTTACTTGTCAAGACTCCAATATTATCAGATCTTATATTTCTGTCGTCTAAGGCACTTTGTACCGTATCAATCCACCTATATCTTGGTCTTCCTCTGGGTCATTTTCCTGTCAACCTGGCAGAAAACACTTATTTTGTCAATCTTTCCTCGCCCATTCTGTTTAAATGACCATACCACCTGAGATTAATTATCCATAAGTTATCTTTGTTAGTACAACTCCTGGACAGTTTTTGCATGTTTCATAGCTCCTACTACCATCTGGCTGAATTTTTCATGGTTATGTCTCTATTTTCATTAATTTCACTGATTTCATTTTTCTTCTTGATAGTTTGTTTTACCAATGTTATTTTGGTGACAGAGTTAGCATCAGTTAGTGATAGTGTGCATAATTTTTGAGGTAAGTATCTTGCTTCTTTGACTAGTCTGTCTGCTCTTTCATTGCCTTCAATATTTACATGGGCTGGTATCCAGTGCGGTGTGCAGTTCTTATTTTTCAAATTTAAGGTTGTTAGTAGTTCATGAATTTCCTGTGTGAGTTTTGTTTCTCCATTTTTTAATGTCAAGTGCTGATTTCAAGTTGCTGTAGATGGTTATTCCTTCTGTAATGTTTATTATTGGATTTGAGAGCTGTTTGTATTGGCTGTTAATTCACAAGTGAAGTTTGAAGCTATTTTGCCAGCTGTGGTTTTGATTTGCATTTCCTCGTCTCCAGGTAGAATTAATAAAACTCCTGCTCCTCTTTGATTGATTGCTTCATCAGATGATCCATCAGTGTAGGTAATGGTAATGACATGGGTTGGCTTATTTAAGTGATGTATAGTGTCAAGTCCTTTTATTTTATTTTATTGCTGTGGATCCTTTTTTGTACAAGGTTCAAGGAGATTTAAGTTTATCATTGTGTTTTTTGGTAAAATAGTGGAAAAGAATGGTTGCTTATTTCAATGGATAGGTGCTCTAAGTCAATCTGTTTTCTAATTTCTTGATCATATTGTAACGTAGATGATCTCTTTAGTCTAGATTTTCTTGCCCAGGCATTGAAAGTCCTGAGTGAGATGTGATCCTGTTGGTGGCTCCTGATTCTGTTAGTGAATTTAACTGTGGAGAGTTTTCTTCTGTCTTCTAGTATGTGAAGCCCACACTTGTGCTGAGATTTTAAGTTATTTGTGGATGAGACTGCACCTATGATAATTTTTGCTGCTCTTGATTGTACTCTGTCAAGTTTTTCTTTTGAGCTAGTAGAAGCTGGAGCCCAGATTGATGAGGCATATTCCATAGTGGGTCATATGAGTGCCATATATGTAGTTTTGAGTGTCTTTGGTTTTGCATCCCACTTTGTTCCACAAAGCCTTTTGATGATATTAAGCTTCTTTATAAGAGCTTTATTAGATATATTTATAATATGAGTTGTAAATCTCAGTTCAGTATTAACGGTTAGGCCTAAGTATTTTGGAGACTTTTTTTCCTATTTTGGTATTATATATTTTGATTTGAGGGTTGTAATTGTGTCTATTTTATTCTATCAGTGGAGAAGATGCTCAGTTTTGTTTTTTTTTCTGGGTTTATCTGTAGTTTAAGTTTCTTTGCCCATCTTTCTAAGCCTTTTATTTAATTATTTAGGACTTTTTCAGATTGTTGAGGATTACTGCTTGTGTGCCAGATTGCTATATCATCTGCATAGCATGCTATTTTTGTGTCATTTACTATGTGAGGATGGATATTGTTTATATAGATGAGAAATAGGTGTGGGCTTAAAACAGAACCTTGTGTGACTCCAGCCCAAGTTCGATGCATGTTGGAATAAATTCCATTAACTTTTACTTTCATTTTCCTTCCTTTCATGAAATTTGAAATGCAAATTAATGCATTCCCCCTTATTCCAGTATCGTAGGCAGCTATGAGATCCAAGAATATTATTGTTGTCTTCTTTGGTGGTTTTTCTTGAAAGAGCCATCTATGACTGATTGACAAATATGAAATAATTGATCTTCTATACTGTGTTGAGACTTGTATGCAGTTTGGTAGAAGTTGATCTTGTTATTTTCTAAAAGCTAATTCATAAGTCTGGTATGTATTATTCTTTTGTTTAGTTTACAGAGAGTGCTAGTCAAAGCTATTGGTCTATAGCTTTTACAGTCACTAGGGTTTTTGCTAGGTTTTAGTAAGGGTACAATGACTGATGTTTTCCAGATTTTTGGTAGTTTACCTGCATTCCAGGAGGTGTTAAATATCTTAAGAAGGCAGTTTTTGGCTATTTTTCCATGTTTTTAATCATATGTCCAAAAATAAGATCAATTCCGGGTGATTTGTCAGGGTCAATTTGACTAATTGCTGTTTCTAATTCTGTCATTGTGAGATCCTGAGTGAAGATGTCTTCAGAGGGATAGGTTCTGGATTGTATTAGCAACTGTTTTGCAACTTTCCTGTACTTTTTGTCTTTGTTATATTGCAGCTTGCTTGCATTAGAGTAATGTTTGGCTAGTAAATTTGCCATCTGTTTGTTTGTTGCTGCTGTATTGGTTCCTGAGGAGACTGTGAAGAGTGATCAGTATCCAGAAGTGTTGCGTTGTTTAATAATCTGATGATGTTCCAGTGTTGTGTCTTTTCTTGGATCTAGTCTGTTGCAGAATTCTTCCCACTTTTTTTGTTTGCAGTTAGAAATTTCATCTTCTATGTTTTGAGTTAATTCTATTAACTTCTTTCTGTTGTCTTATGTATTATTTTGTTTTAACTGTTCATTGATAATATTTCTTTCAGTGATCATAGGGCTGATATTGTGATCTTTCCAAAACGGAACCCAATTGAAGAGGTCAAGGTTTAGATCATCAATTATGTCTTCTATTTGTGCTCCTTTCTGATCTAGTTGTAGGGAGCCCCAAGTTGATAATTACATTACTAAATACATTAATACATAAAATTCATACATTAAACTAATGTTTAATGTTGGATTTAATATCCACTTAATTTATATAATTTTGTCTTGCCGGTGTGAAGCCTTTTGCCTATTTATTTTAGTAAATAAGTATTAATAATTAATTATGGAATAATCATAAAGAGTATTAGTACACTTATGTATACCGTGTAGCATGTTGAGAAATATAAAAGTACGCATTTAAATTAGTTATCAATCACAGGACTAATGCTACAATATTGTAGTTTCCTCAGGCCAACATCATTAAATTAACTTGTGATAAGTTTCATTGACATATCCCATTCTGATCACCAAATATTTATAATATTATTCAGTATAAAATTGATTATTGTATTATTAAATTGTTTTTAATGATGTCGGTTTGAAAAAAAAAAAAAAAAAACGGTAGTGAGAAAAATATTTATGCATTGTAACTCACCATTGAAGTCAGTGGAGCAGGGGAAGCTGCAGAAGGATGTCGACTTGTCGACGAACACTTACCATTGAATATAACTTGCCCTCTCGTATAACTGGCACCCCCGATTTTACTTTACGAAAAAAGACATTAAAACGTTTTGCATATATATATATATGCAAAACGTTTTGCATTTATATTTATATACCTCCCACACAAAAACAACATGCCTTTTCCAACAGCCATACTGTACATGTATATTTTTTCTTGCATCTACAGTATATGTAGATGCAAGAAAAAAAAAGTAGTTTTATTGTATCCCAGAATAAGGTACAGAGGCTTTTGCAGTCTGTGTAATATATTTCTCAACAAATAGTGCAATTAGAGACAGCTGGAATGAAAACGGCACTAACTAATGAATCCGATGTATCCCTCTCATAGAAACTACGCTTGTATAGATGCAAGCAAAACCATACCTTGCACCGGAAACATAGTATCTAACTAAAACTGTTGTCTAATTTTTCAATTACATGAAATAAGTGTTTGTTTGGTTGCATTTGAAATTCTCGATGTCATTATGACAGATCACAAAGGCTTACTTCAAATAAAATTCTACCACGAATTGAAACATGCCATATAATGCTTGTGTGAGTTCCCCTTCCAGCTCAAACGCAAACAAGGCAATAAAAATCAACCAAGGGTTGAAACTTTGTATGAGTAGAGCCCGCCGGTAATGAGAAGTTCTGTCGGAACGATAAACGACACCCCGTCGTGAATGTCTTAAAACTAAGAAATATATAATGAATGTTGTTATGACAGTTGCAGATGCTATGGAATTCGGTGTTGAAGAGAATTAGCATTTCGACTCAAAAATTGTCGGTTCCATTTGTCTTTAAAGGGTCGCATGATCTTTTGTTAATACCACACCAACAGAATTCATGTTTTCATAGCTGCTCTCTCCTGTAAAATAAAATTTAACTTGTATATATTGTAACAATTAAAAAAAAAAGGTTGAATAATTTATAAGCATATAAAAGGATACCATATGTAAATCGTTGATGTGCCAGCAAAATTCTCGGGGGGGGGTGTCCTAGGGCATGGGTTCACCATCCGTGCCCTAGGACATATTGTAACCTTAGTGATATTTATTTTCTATATTCTTATCAGTCTTCACACAAAGTGTTTCCATAGCACAATTGGAAGAATGTCACTACATTGCTCTCTTCGACTGGAAAAAGCCTAAGTTCGATTCTAGTTCGTGATGAGAAGAATCTTTATATATACGTTTTTTCAATTGAAGGTGAGTTAGTTGATCTCATACAGAGTTAGCAGGGTTTTTTCTCCTGGAAACTCAAGGTGAACGGATGAGGAGGACTTCTAAAAAGGATAAGTTGTCGTCTTTTTCAATCTCAATGGTAAACTTAATATGAGAATGTAAGGAATTGATCCTGGCTAAAAAGAAAGTTAAGGAATCTCTGTTATGAGGCCACACTGAAAAGATGTCATCTATATATCTTACCCAAAAGGATGGTTGAGAGAATATAGATGAAAACAAGATGTCTTCTAGATATTCCAAATAAAAGTTGGCTACAGCAGGTGAAATTGGACTTCCCATGGCTGTTCTTTCCACTTGGTTGTAGAATTTGTTTTGACACAAGAAATATCCAGAGTGCATCATGAAATCAAATAATTTTATAATGTCTTGTGGGAATATGTCAGCAAGTAATTGTAAAGTCTCTTTGAGAGGTACATTAGTATATAGAGATTTTACATCGAAGCTCACCATAAGATCAGTAGGTTGTAATGAGATATTTTTTAATTTATTTAGGAAATCCGAAAAGTTTTTCAAAAAAGAGCGTGATTTACCTATATGTGATTTCAGTAATTTCACTAAATATTTGGCTATGCGATAAGTAGGTGAATCAATACAGTCCACTATTGGACGAAGAGAATCTGTCTTGTGGATTTTAGGTAGACCATAAAATTCCTAAATTCATTTTAATTCCTACATTAGTCTAATGTTATTTATAAATTAAGATTATTATATGAAATTGTGAATTAATTCCTATAATTTAATCATCACTCTGACGAAATTTTTCCTCTCTTTAATGCTTAGCAATATAACATCACGCGGCTCGTTCTACTTTTGAACGATCAATTGCCGGTATTCCACCTTGTTAAAAACTGTTCCTATGTAGCCACTGAAGATAGTCTGTTATTTTCAGACTGAAATATTTGGCAAATATTAAATATTCTTGTGTAAACATTTCTGTAATTCATAATCATATTGTCACAAGTTTCTCTAAAGAGTAAAAAGTCAGTGTAAAACTTAAAGGAATGGAATACGTAGTATGGAACAGTTAGTGGATCATCAATTAAATTGTTGCCACGTGCCAGAAGGTTAATTGAAATAATATTAAATAATTCTTTAAAGATAATTATTTCATTGATGGTGCATAAGATAAGAATCTCCCAAACTTTTGGGAGAGACAGTCATTTTGATTCAAATTCGGTCGATGCAAAAGGGTTTTGCAACTTTCTTTAAAAAGGCATTCATATTTAAACCTGCATCTGTGGAGCAGACAAGCTTTATCCCACTGGATATTATGATTAGTGTCAATGTTATGTTGTGCTAGACCATACTTATGAGGTTTCATGTTTCAGGCATCTCAGAACCTATTGGTAGAATTTTGAAGAAGTATCATCTTATTCCTACATATTTTCCCATCAACAAAATTTCTCACTTTTTGCCATCTACAAAGGACAAACTGGCACCTCTATCATTGGCTGGTGTTTACCAGATACCATGTGAATATAACTTATCATACTTTGGACAAACAGGCCATTCTGTGGAAAGAAGAATGAAGGAACATCAGTATTATATTGATTACATGAAACTTCATAAGTCTGGTCTAGCACAACATAGCATTGATACTAATCATAATATCCAGTGGGATAAAGCTTGTCTGCTTCACAGATACAGGTTTAAATATGAATGCCTTTTTAAAGAAAGTTGCGAAGCCCTTTTGCATCAACTGAATTTGAATTGAAATGTCTGTCTCTCTCTCCCAAATGTTTGGGAGATCTTATCTTATGCAACCCATCAATGAAATAATTATCTTTAAAGAATTATTTAATATTATTTTAATTAATCTTTATCCACTGAGCTACACAGGTAGAGCCTGTGTAGCTCAGTGGATGTGGCGTTTGCACACCACCGCACTTGGCCACACGAAGGAAGACTTCGTTTCGAGTCTAGTCGGCCACTAGAGGAAATTTTTCTAAGCCTTTTTTTGACCGGTTCCCGAGTTAGTTGATCTCTGGCACGGGCAAGCAGGTTTTTCCTCCCCGAAACTCTGGTTTTTCGTCCTGTAAACTCAAGAAAATCGACCGTAGAACCCACATTATTTCAGACATTAAATATATTGTGTTAGAGACCACGAGATGGCGGCACATTTGAGCCGTCTCTCTTCACTACGTACCGCTTAATTAGTGATAGCTTTGGGCCATCTGTCTCTGATTGGGTACCAGTGGAGATTGAACTGCCCACTCAGTCTCCAAAAGTTAGATAGGGCTAAATGGCCTCGCCTACTCCCGTATACGGGAATAAAAAGGCGTTAGCTGATTTTTTTTTTTTTTTTAATTAATCTTCTGGCACACGGCAAAAAATTAATTGGCAATCCACCGACTGTTCTGTACTTTGTATTCCATTCCTTTAACTGTTTGTTCTACACTGATGATGTACTGTTGATGTACACTGATGATGTACAGTAGGAGTTATTTGTACTTTTAATTCATTAAAGTTATTACTGTTGGTTTTATACGTGTTAAGTTATTAATTTACTTGTTCTAAATGTTCTCCATTCACAATGCAGTTGTTTAAATTAGCAATTGTCTTTTAAAGAAGATTTTTATTTTGAGTGTTTAGTATTTACACAAGGGTTCAATTCCGATGCAGTGACTTTTAACTGCTTCTTTTAAAATCCTGAAATCACCGACCCAAGACCAACTAATAATATATTAACATAAACAGTTTGTAAACATATTCATAATTTTAAATAATGCATCTGCCTACTTTCATTGTCTTTGTCTTGTCATTGCTGACCTTCATACCAAATCTATTACAACAGATATTCAGTTTAGTCAAAGACTCTTGCAGACTTATACCGAATTTATTTAGAAGTATAACATCATCAGCATAGAGTATGGAGCTGAGATTAACATCTCCAATTTTGATATCAGGTTTAATATCACTTTCTTTCATAATGTGATCCATATAGATAATAAATAAGAGAGGAGATAATGTACATCCTTGACTGACACCAGATTTAACTTTAAACCGCCTTCCTGTACTTTCTTTAATTCTAACTGCTGACTTACAACTCAAATAAAGACTGTATTCCTTGATATAATGCACCATCGTGACCATACAACTGTAGCATTTTGAGTGGCTTTTCTCTCGGCACCTTGTCATATACCTTTTCCAGATCTACAAAACTTAAATTAAAATCTTTGTTATATTTTCATGATTTCTCAACTTTTTGTTGAAAAGTGAAAATCTGATCCTGACAGCCTCTATTTGGCCTGAATCCAGCTTGTTCTTCAACCAAGCATCCCTTCCACAATCCTTCTTAACCATTTCTCAAGTATACTTGAATAAATCTTACTAGGAACACTCAGTATTACACCTCTGTAATTCTCGCATTCAGTTCTATTTGCCTTTTTATATATGGGTACTATGAGAGTTCTACTCCGATCATCTGGGATTTGTCCCTCTCTCTCCAGACTTCTGAACTATGCAAGTGCAACCACTGTAAGACTTTTATACCTCCATACTTGAGCATTTCTGGTTGAATATCATCTATTCCAGCTGCCTTCTCACATTTCAAGCTTTTGATGGCTTTTTCTACTTCAAGTATGGATATGTATTACTGATTGCATGCATGATCAGTGTTTCTTAACACTGTGCTGTCACTGATTGTTTCATTTAGCAATTTTTCGAAGTAATTACTCCATACTTCAAGGATATCTTTTTTTCCAGTTTTCATGCCACTTTTATCATTTCTAACTCCTTTTACAATACTTTTTCCTCTATTCCTAAACTTCTTCAACAACCTCCAGAATATTTTTCCACCTTCTTGATATTTATTTTCTATGTTCCTGCCAAAGTCTTCCCATGACTTTTGTTTAACTAGTTTTACACAGTGCTTAACTTTCTTACATTTGTCTCTGTATTTTCTAAGAACACAAGCTGACTTATTTGCCAGGCACTTTTGATAAGCTTTCTTCTTTTCCTTCACTGCCTCTTTAACTTCTTGTCCACCATGGAGTTCTGATTTTTCTATTCTTGCAGACAACCTCACCACATGCCTCTCTGGCAGAATGAATCATTGTTTTCTTCAGGAGATTCCACTGAATCTCCAAGGTTTTTCAACTTTTATTCACTTTAAAACTTTCTTACATGTTCTTCTTTTCAGTATGGAATTCAGTTTTATCCTGATCAAGACTAAAGGTGATCACTTTCAATTTCAAAATCCTCTGTGCACTCTGGTATCCTGCACCAGTGAGAAAACATCGCTATTGACAAAGTCAATAAGACTTTTCTAATTCCTTACCTCTTCTCTCCCTGAAAATTTGTGTACATTTTTATGTTGGAACATTGTGTTTGTAATAACCAATACACGTTCTGAGCAGAAATCCGATAGGTATTTGCATTATTATTGTTTTTACTTCTTTTCTTCAAGTTTTTCCAAAATATTTTGGTATGTCTGACAATCATTTCCTACTCTGGTATTTAGATCCCCGACAAGGATGAACTTTTCCTTTTTCATTGTGTCAGTTGCTTTCTGTAAACCCTCAAAAAATTCTTCCCCTTCTACACCTTAGTAGAACCTTCAGTGGAAGGTTCTACTAAGAACCTTCTCTAGGCACAAATAAAGCTCATTGTCCAATTCCCCATTCTGATGTTAGCCCACATCACTCTACTTGAGACTGCCTGCCATTGAAGAAGATTAGCCTCGTATTTTGTGTTGAATACTATGGCTACTCCTTCTTTTCCTTGATTGTCATTGCTTGAATATAACATTTTGTATTTATTGCTCAGAAATATTTTAATTGTTTTTGTCTTTTTTGTTTCACTCACCCTATTAAGTTGATCTGGTACTTATCCAATTTCCTCAGCTACTCCATTTTTTTTTTGCCATTCAGGCTTCTTATGTCGATAGTACCAATCTTGAGCTCTGGTGATGTTGAGTTGGGGTGTGTTTCAGAATTTGTTCCAGTAGCTGACTTTTCGCTGTTCACCTTGGTTCCCTGACGAAAACAACTGGGACCTTGTTTAACCGGGTGACATCCCAACCGGCATGAAATTCTTTCTTGTTGTACCATCATTTATATTGTGGTTTATTGGTCGGCTAAATCGCAAATTGCCAACCCATCTTCATTCATTCATTATCCAGGTAGATACCTAACAGAGTGCACCACGAGAAAGTGGGGATTGGACATTAGGTCAGAAGCCCTTGTTGGTTCTCCACGTTCCTTTAAAGACTATGTGCAGGTCTCCTAAGACCCCATCATCAGTGTATTTGAGAAAATAATCTGTTTTTGAATATTACACACAGGCAGTATTGCTTGTTAAATGTGCTATCTGAAGAAAAGTACTTGATTAGATATTTCATCAATTTAGATATGATCCAAATGATAGCTTAAAAGAAGCAGCCGTTTTTAAGAAGCATACCAAGAATCTTAAGCGGTGTTTTGAAGTATTTAAAGAAAAGGAAGCTACATTAAGAGATATTTTTCAACATTTCCCTACCAAGCAAGTACATACTTTATAATTTATAGACTCTCATACTCCAAATAATACTAGCAAGATAGTTCTGTTAGACGAAACAAAAGTTCCACACATGATATATGCTTGTGATTGAGTTGGATCCACTTGGTTCCAACTTTTTGACTTCACTGAACTCATTGGAGTCAACTTTTTGACTCTCATTGCAGTCAAAAATCATCGGAACCACTAAGATTTTGTTACATCATGTTCATAGTTTATGCTCCACTAAGAACCATCTATGCCAAGAATAGAATTCTTTCAAATCTACCTTTTTTTAAAAATTTTAATGAGTCCTTTGTTGATGAAGCATTTAACAGCTTTAGGCTCCAAGTCTCTAGGTCTCAGGAAGAAATCTCTCAGATTCCTGTTCCATACGTTAAAGAATATTTGAACATACTAAAGTTCTCACAACATTGTGGTGTCCTTTCACTATGTCAGGAAGATTTCTACTTTTCTTTTCTCACCTAAAGACAAGCTTCCTCCTGTCAACTTTCCGGGTGTCTACCAGCCCTGCTCCTGCAGCTGTCCATCATGAGGAACATAAATCTTATATCCAGTATCATAAATCCAAGCATTCTGGCTTAGGTGAATATGCCATTTTGATGACACTTAGTTCTTTGGGAGAGGGAGGGGGAAAGCTTTTTCATAAAAGTAGATTCTTTTTGAATCTTTATACAAAGAGAGCTGCGAGACATTTCTAAATTGTCCAAATTTAAACAGATCTGATGGTCTTTGGTTATTTTCTTTATGGGAAATATTATTATGTCAATCTTCTGTCAATTCCTAATTATTGTTTTATTATATTTGTGTGTGTGTGTTACTTACACTGTGGTTGCATTTTTCAAAAACTTCTGTTACTTGTATTTTAATTGTGTTTCATTATTGTCTATGTACTAAAAAGGCTTTAGATACTATAGTGAAAATTTTATATCTATTAAATTCAATTTCATCTAAGTTTTAGTTTTTGTTGCTGTTTTCAACAAACATGACAGCTTATGTACCTATTCTGAAAGTTAAAAGATATTATTGCATTGGATATTCATTATCTGTTTAGTTTTAGCTATGCATATGGTTTGTTTTCTTTATCAGTGAAAATAATTATCACTAAATATCATTGTTGCTTACTGTGTAGGTTGCTAAAGCACGGTCGTCAGATGTTGGAGTGGCAGCGCCACATCCCTGCATTCTAGAAATTAGTGATCAAGGACTTCACATGGTAGACCGAAGAAGACCGCTGGTAATATCATTGTTCTTTTGTTTAATAAAAATAGTAATGTATCTTATTATGTTATAATATGTAAATAGAATTTTTATTCCAGATTTTTACACTGCATAACAGAGAAATTATTCTAGATGCACACAAGACATCATATACCTGCTGTAGTTACCTTGGCATTTTCCTACTGACTGTCCAATTGGTAATCTAATCTCCTTTAACAAGCTAGGTTAATGTTTTTTTTTTCACAGCCATCTAACTTTAATTCATATGAACCTGATGCATACTGTGATATGATAGTTAATTCTATGTCTATAGCCAGGAAACAAAGCATTTTTCTTAGTTTTAATTCCCCCCCCCCTAGGTTTCTCTCTATGACAGGGAGAAGAGAGCAATCTTGGCTCTGTATAAAACTAATTCACCTTTATTTGAAAAATCCTTATAAGTGTTCCCTGCATCCTCAATGGGATTCAAACAGTTTCATTTAAAGAGTGTTGATTTTACTGATGCAAATTGAGCATGTTAAAAAATAAAATTAATTTAAATATTTATTTTATTTTATTTTTAATTTTTAGGTTTCAGATTTTGGGTTACAGAGACAGAATTATAAGCAAATGTAGTTGAACATTTCAAGTTAAAATATGTACAATAATATGATGCCCATGATGTTACAGGGAAAGTCTGTTTACCATTAGAGTTCAATAGGAATTTTTTTAAAAAAAAAGCAGTATTGTCTATCAAAATCACTTTCCCATTGAAAATTCTAAGAAAGTCATTTTTTGTGTGAATTTGGTGTGATACAAAACCCCCAGCTTTCTTGATACAATCTTTTGAATGGAAAACTAAGAGGATTTTTATTCTGTTTTGAACTTCTGATTGAAAAAAAAAAAAAAAAAAAAAAAGCTTGCTGAGCAAGACTAGATATGATGCTTTTCTAAATATACTGAACTTCCTATTTGAGCAAAATATGATAGGTTGATTGAGTAAGGCATGTGTTAAACTCCTGCACAGGAAAGTTGATCCAGCTTACCTTTTGCCAAATAATGGGCAAATTTATAAAATGCAGAAGTCTAACTACAAATGTGTCTAGTAATAATATATTTCTTCAAATTCCTTTTGGATTCTAATGGTAATACAAATGCTAAGTTCTTAACCTGCAATATTGTGTACATCATAATCATTGCATGTTTTGAAATTTGAATGATTCTATTCTAATATTTATTCCATCTGTGTGACCTAAGCTTCTCTCTATATTCATTGAAAATGACCATGAATCAAAAATAAAATTTGGCGAGTAATAAATTTTTCATAAGCCATTGTGATCAATCCTAATAATTTTTAATATTGATTCCACACGCATGAAGCTGCAGAAGTTATAGCACTTGAATGCTGTCCAAGATAGGCACCTGTTATTGTATTTCTTGGACAGCTGCAGGCTGTTTCAAAGAACAGATACAGATGGATTGAAAGAAGATGAGTTTATTTGATTGGTTTGAAGCCAGACAGTAAATGGCTATTAGCAACCCTTTGTGTCTCACATTCTTAAAAGAAAGTGAAGGAATGGTATCTCCAGTTCAGCAGAACATTGCCCATGAAAATATCTGTAAAAGAGATAAAGCAGAAACTGAAAATTTGAGAGAGAGGTCATCAGTTAATCAAATTATCCTCTTCTGGATATCATCATACATTCTTAGTTATGAGACCTCACAATTTATATTGCAGTTGTAAAAGTAAGAAATAGCATCCTGAGCAGAAAAGTATATCTAGTGTTTTTGGAGACTAAAGAGGTTATGGTTAAGATGTGTTTGTGCTAGAAAATGCTGAAGATGCAAGTCAGTCCAGAAAAGAAATCTGATCACTGGGATATGTGAATATTAACAAAGGTAAGTTGAAGTGAAACAAAGCATGATCAATTTTACAGAACATATGACAGTACTGTTTTCAAAGCACTGCATTTCACAAATTTATCTTCATTCCATTGAAGAATGGCAAGAAGATTAAGATTTAGTTATTGGCTGCAGAATATTTATATATTTTATAAATACAGGTTTGTAATTTATTGTGAATTATGTCATTACATATTATTTAATTACTTTAATATTTTATATAGTCTGACTATATATATTTTTTTTTTTTTTTTGCTCAATTTGATAAGCCAGACTTCAAAAAAAAAAAAAAAAAAAAATCTAATGCTTGGATATTTAATAAATCATAATTGTTACTTTATACTCGACATTTCACTGTCACTTAGTGCAGGTGCTTCCAGGACATGAATAATGTTTTAAAATAATTTGACCATTTATTTGAAAGATATTTAAAAGATAAATGAATAAACCAAGTACTTATCTCATCTCTACAAATAGATGAGATAAGAATGAACTGTTCAGCTTTGACTGGTTTGTCATTTTAATACTTTTTTGATAAAGAAAATTTATCATCTAAATTATTAATATAACTTTTCATCAGTGACTTCAGATTTTTACTGTATAATATATTTCTATATGTATTTATATTTTATTCCTCCCCTCCCCCCCATTTCCTCAAATAGCCACCTAATGTGCCAACTCATGACTATTTCTTTAATTTGAAGAATGTTACATTTTGTGGTTATCATCCACATGATCATAGGTACGTTTAACATTGTTTCTTATATTTTCATCTTTCAGAATATAGTCATATTATGTTTTACTTTTATAATAGATAATTGTTTTGTATTTTAGATTAAATGTCAACTTTAAAATGCTAAATGAGAAATTATATGCTTGCTTATGAAATGTTAACCTGATTGGACAAGTGGTTAGCATACCCACTCTCTAACCAACAGGATGGATGTTTGTGAATGTCATCAAATTTCTGATATGTACCCTCAAGGGATGTACAAGATATGATAGTACTACATGAAAAATTTACATCATTACTAACTTCCTATCTACAATTTTCCTCCAGTTCAGTCTATTACCTGTCAAGAATCCAATATTATCAGATCTTATATTTCTGTCTTCTAAGGTACTTTTTACTGTATCAATCCACCTATATCTTGGTCTTCCTCTGGATCTTTTTCCTGCCAACCTGGCAGAGAACATTTGTTTTGCTAATCTTTCCTCTCCCATTCTGTTTAAGTTTGCAGAGCTAATCCCACCTGAGATTAGCTCTGCAAACACATTCCTGGATGCTAACAAAGTTAAGTTCTTTCCTGATATCCTCTTTTTTCAATATGATATTGTGACTGATGCCATCTGTTCATGCCCCCTAATCATTCTAGATGGCATATCTGCAGTCTCTAGTCTTTGGTCAAGTGTTTTATTTCTACCCCAGCTCTCAGACCTATAAGTTAAATTGCCTTGAACACTGTCTTGTATACAGTTAATTTAGTATTTGGACTAATTTCTCTCTTATTCCATATAAATTTATTCATTCGACTTCCTACCATAACAGCTTTATTGATTCTGTTGTCTATTTCCATATTTAATTTACCATCTTCACTAAAATTCGTTCCTAAGTAGCTGAAATGTTTTACTTGTTCTATAGATTCTCCATTCACAATGCAGTTGATGTTTTCAGTTCTTCTGCCTATTTTCATTGTCTTTGTCTTGTTATTGATGACCTTCATACCAAATCCATTACAAGAGTTATTCAACTTAGTCAGGGAATCTTGCAGACTTGTTGTGAATTTATTTAGAGGTATCATCATCTGCATAAAGTGAAGAACTGGGATTAACATCTTCATTTTTGATATCAGGTTTAATACCACTTTCCTTCATAATGTGATTCATATAGATAATAAATAACAAAGGGGATAATGTACATCCTTCAGTAATAACTGCTGACTTACAACTCAAATAAAGACTTCATATAATGCATTGACACCATACAATAGCGTTTTGAATAGCTTCTCTCTTGGCACCTTGTCATATGCCTTTTCCAGATCTACAAAACTCAAATACAGATCTTTGTTATATTCCCATGATTTCTCAACTATTTGTCGTAAAGTGAAAATCTGATCTTGACAGCCTCTATTTTGCCTGAATCCAGCTTGTTCTTCATCAAGCTTCCCTTCCACAATCCTTCTCAATCATTTCTCAAGTATACTTGCATAAATCTCACCAGGAACACTCAGTAGGGAAATACCTCTGTAATTCTGACATTCAGTTCTATTTCCCTTTTTTTATATGGGTACTATGAGAGCACTACTCCAATCATCTGGAATTCGTCCCGCTGTCCAGGCCTTCTGTACTGTGCAGTGCAGCCACTATAAGACTTTTATACCTCCATACTCAAGCATTTCTGGTCGAATATCATCTACTCCTGCTGAATTTCCACATTTCAGGCTTTGATGGCTTTTTCTGCTTCAAGTATGGATATGTATTCCTGATTGCATGCCTGTTGAGTGTTTTTTACTACTATGCTGTCACTGATTGTTTCATTTAGCAATTTTTCGAAGTAATTACTCCATACATGAAGGATATCTTTTTCAGCAGTTTTCATGTCACCTTTATCATCTCTAATTCCCTTTACAGCACTCTTTCCTCATCATCGTGAGACTACATCCCACTTATTGGAGGCCTGTAGTGGCTTGATAAAGTTCCATGTTTGGTTTCTAGAGAAGGAATTCTGGACTATGTAAAAATAAATACTTTTTTTTAAATATATATATATATATATATATATAAATTAATTAAATAAATAACCTTTCTTGGGTGTGAACAGCATAAAAAAATAATGATCTGATTTTCAATATTTTTTTAAATTTTTAAGCACTAGAGAGAATTTTTTTACTTGCAAATTAAATGAAGAAATGTTTAGTTTTTTATAAAATTAATTTGCAACCATAAATTTTTATAGAAAGCTCTGTAACACTCTGTATAAGGTTTTGAAAGTTTACAGTTTTGAAAGTTTTTCTTCTTGGCACCTTATCTTTTTATAAGATCAAATTAGGCTTAAATAAAAATTCTTAGTACAGTTGTAGATCTGGAAAAGACATATGAAAGGTGCTAGGAGGATTTTTCAAAATCCTGCGCTTATGTGGTGTAAATGGAATTTTATACAGAAGTTGTAAATCAGCTGTTAGAATTGAAGAAATGCAAGAAAGTTGTTATAAAATTAGGTGTTAGAACAAGGATACATGCCATCTCTGCTGTTATTCATCATCTATATGGATCACATTATGAAATTGAAATAAATAAATATCATTATGAAATTGAAATAAAAATTTATATTAAAATTGAAAATATTCATTTCAGCTCCTTACTTCATGCAGATGATGTAATACTCCTAAATAAATTCAGTACAAGTCTTCAGATCTCTTTGAATAATTGCTGCAACAAGTCTGATATGAAAATCAGCAGTAAAAGGTTCTACAGGTTTTCCATTTTCAATGGAGAATACCTGTACAACAACTAGTAAAATATTAAAATACTTCAGATATCTTGATATTTTAACAAAGATGATAAATTTAATTTGGAACAGAATAAACAGAACTGGTGTGATGGGGAGTTGTTGAATAAATTTATATGGAATAAGAAAGAAATTAGATAAAACCCTAAACTATCATTACCGAAGACAGTATTTCAACTACTTGGATTAGAAACAAAACAATTAATCAGATTAGGGTAGTGATTTTTATTTTATTTTATTTTTTTATGTTGAGCTCATACATGAAAGTTCAGTTGGTCAACCTGTAGTGCATTAGTGCCATGTAATGTAAGAGAATCGGGAAATGAGCAGCTTGTTCACATTAGATTTGAAGCATATGTATTTTTTTTCCTGGGAAATAATTGTAATGTTCTCTGTGTATGCAGTTTGACAGTAAAGGGATGTTAGGTGGTAGCTGTACATGTATTTATTGATTTGGTAGAGAGAGAGAGAGGTGGGGGGAATTATTGAGGATAGTTCTGATGAACTATCCTCTTATTCAATGGTAAATTCAATTTACCATTGAATTATTTATAGAAAATGCATGTGTAGAAATGCAAAATGGAAAGTTTCTTCTGCATCGAGAACACTGGGATATCAGTTAATTAGTTAAATCTGAAACTATAAAATGGCTTTAAAGAAGAGTTCTACTCTGATACACTTTTGTTTATAATGCAGTAAAAGAGAATGTTTTTCTCTGTTAATGGATTTGTTCATCTTAAATAAAACTTCCTGAAGTAAGAATATTTAAGAGTGGTTGGACTGAGTTAGTAAGATATGAGTCATTAGTCTGACTGCTCTCTTCTATATTGCATTGAGTATTTTTCTGGAGTCTTAAGGACACCTTCCCAGATGTGCAAAGCAGTACTGATGGATGGGTGTATTTGTAATTTGTAAAGGGTTAATAGCTGTTCAAGAATAAAGTAAGGCCTTTAACGAAAGAGGAATCCTAATTTGGATGCCAGGGAGGCATCCAAAAAATTGGAATTCTGAGTTGTGGTGATTTGTTTGGTACAAGGTTTGTTAAGTGAGGAGGAGGAATGTAGTACACTGTCATTGACAAAACTGTGTATTGGATTGGTAGTCAACTGAGCAGGTTATTGATATATATATATATATATATATATATATATAGAAGAAACAGGGTGGGTGAGAGGAACAGAACTTTGTGGGAAAACTGGCAACCCAGTTACAGATGTCACAGGAGAGATTGAATGATGGAAGCTTACTTAATAGGCCCTTGTGCCAGATTCTGTCGAAAGCCTTTCAGATATCTAGTGCAACCACTTGGGATTCACCAAACTTTTCCATGATGCTTATCCAGAGGTGTGTGACATTAGGTGAGCTGAGCAAATCCCCTGTTGAACGGCATTGGAATCCATACTAGTGGTGGTTTATATTTGAGTACTTTCAAGATAGCATAAAATTTGGCTGTTGATGGTTCTCTCCATTACTTTAGAGAGGACTGAGGTGAGAGAGGTTGGGCAATAGTTTGATGGCAAGGATCTATCACCTTTCTTGGGAATAGGTTGAACACGGTCTAATTTCCAGGGTGTAGAGTACTCTGGCACACAAATCTTCAGGGGAATTTATCTAATTTTGATAGGATTTTTCTGATCACTTCCTGATGAAAGGTCAGAGGAGACATTCATTGTTGGGTGTTTGAAATGGTTGGGGGACATTTACCAAAATAATCTATGCAGGCATTTGAGGAAAAGTATGATGCCAGAAGATTGGTTTTCTCTGTAGGTGATGATGCAATAGCCATTCTAGGTGCAGGAGCAGTCTTGGACAAAAGTTGTGGCCAACTGCAGCCATGCATTTTGGCCGAAGACCAAAATGCATGGCTGCCATTTGGGCATGATGCAAATGTTCTGCTTTAGACGCTTTGTAAATCAATTTTGATGCATATGGCTCGTTTTTCGAAATCTTCCATATAGAAATTGGCAAGGGGGGTGAGAGGGGGGAACCCATGGCGGTTCCCTCTATCTGCTTGTAGATTTTTTTCTTCCAAGAGAAATACCCAGAGTTAATGGCAAAGGAAAAGAGATCTAAGATGTCAGAGGGAAAAACGTTTTCTAAGAGAGATAAGGTGTCAGTTAAGGGAATATTGGTAAACAAAGAGGAGATATCAAAGCTTACCAATATGTCTGTATTATTCAAGGTTAAATTAAATTTTCTGTGAGGGCTTTAAAGTGGGTCGAGTTTTTTATATAGGAAGTGGACCTTCCGGTTAGGGGGGGTCAGTGAGTTGGCCAGCTGTTTAGACAGTCTGTAGCAACGTGCATTGGTGGCAATACCTATAGTAGATGACAACCTATAGTAGATGCCACCAATGCACCTTGCTACAGACTGTCTAAACAGCTGGCCAACTCACTGACCCCCCTAACCGGAAGGTCCACTTCCTATATAAAAAACTCGACCCACTTTAAAGCCCTCACAGAAAATTTAACCTTGAATAATACAGACATATTGGTAAGCTTTGATATCTCCTCTTTGTTTACCAATATTCCCTTAACTGACACCTTATCTCTCTTAGAAAACGTTTTTCCCTCTGACATCTTAGATCTCTTTTCCTTTGCCATTAACTCTGGGTATTTCTCTTGGAAGAAAAAAATCTACAAGCAGATAGAGGGAACTGCCATGCCCCCCCCCCCCTCACCCCCCCTGCCAATTTCTATATGGAAGATTTCGAAAAACGAGCCATAGACTCAGCCCCACTCAAACCTTCTATCTGGCTAAGATATGTAGATGATGTGTTCTCTATTTGGCCTCATGGCCCAGACACGTTAGACTCCTTCCTCAGTCATCTTAATAGCCTGCATCCAAGAATCCAGTTTACTATGGAAAAGGAAAAGAACAACTGTTTACCCTTCCTAGACACCTTAGTCGCACGCCTGCCTAATGATACACTTGCCTTCACTGTATACAGAAAACCCACACACACACAGGCAGATACATTCACAAACTCTCCCACCACCACCACCCCCTCACAACAATATGGCATCATCAAAACTCTTACTAAGAGAGTCCACAATCTTTGTTCCAGTGGAACCGCCCTTACTACTGAGCTTAACCACATGCACAACACTTTCCTCTCCAATGGCTACAGCGAACACAGTATCAAAAAAAAATCAGTTCCTCCCCCATTCCCCGTCCTTCTCGTCAACAAGATTTTAAAAATGCCATCACCATACCCTACATCCGTGGCATATCTGATAAAATAGCCAAGATAAAAAGTACAACCTACACGCAGCATATAAGCCCTACTGCAAACTTGCTACCCTTATCCGTTCTACGAAAGATCAACTCCCTCCTCTCTCGCTGCCTGGAGTTTACAAAGTACCCTGTTCCTGTAAGCTGGCGTACTTTGGACAGACAGGCATATCAGCATCCATCTGCCTGGAGGAACACAAGTCTTACATATGCAAACATAACTATGGCCATTCAGGCTTGGCTGACCATGTTTTGGACACCACCCACAGAGTATCATGGAAGAAAACCCCCATGCTCCACCACAGCAAATTCAAGAAAGAGAGACTTTTCTTAGAAGCAGCAGCAGCTCTCAGAAACCAACCAAACCTTAATAAATACGGTTACATTAAGCTTCCGAAGATTTGGGAAACACTCATCACCAGAGGTCCCACCTTACATTCCAGTCCACCTACTACCGCCCTTAGAGGGTGCTCCACCTAGAGAGGACTTTAGTGTCACCCACGTGGTTGGGCTTAGTATTGTAAGATTTGTGTGTGCATGTTACATTAATTGTTTATGTAATCCCCGTAGATGTCCTAGTGACTAGGATGAAATATAGGAAGTATTAAATTCTATTTTAATTCTTTTTGAGTGTTGTAAAATATCCATTAAGCCTCCAACATGATAAGATAAATAAAAATCTACTTAGTCTTACAACATTCGTTTTAAATTTGTTTTCATTATTTCACGGCCCACCCCTCAACAAAACTAACGGCTCCCAAGGGGGCTGTGGCCTACAGTTTGGGAAGCGCTGATTTAGGGGATGGGAATTTAGTTAGCATGGAATGGGGAATATGGGCTTCCATTCCAGAGAGGATTACTTCAGTGATGCATTCAGTGTATATGCTTGGGCTGGAAGACTGAAAACAATAATCCAACCATGAAAATGAGGCATGAAAATCTCACTTGGCATTCTTATAATGCCAGATGATTCTTGGTTGAGAATGACTGTGTGGGTGTTGCTCAGTGGGGGAAGAGGTTGGACATGGACTAATTTCCAGGCTGTAGAGTAGATGCCTATGGAGTAAGAGAGCATAAAGAGGCGACATAGAATAGGAGTCAACTCTGCCGCACAAATCTTAAGCACATTGCTGTGGTCTGAATTACCTAAGGGAGATACAACCTCCACAGTATCTCTGGTGGGATCAGTAGCGAGGAAGAGCTCTGTAGGGTTCAGAAAGTGATTGGGATTATCTGATACTCTGATAGGCATGTGAACAATTTGAATGAGGTCATTTGTGATGGCATATGTCTCATCATCTCTACCTGCTTGGTCTGTACAGTTGAAGGAGGAAAGCCAGTTGGTATTATCTACATTGAAATTGGCAAGGAAGATAACCTCACTACTAGGAAAATTGGATTGAAGGACATTAAATTTCAATGAGAAGAAATCAAAGCATTCCAAGTGGTTGGTAGAGAGAGTAATATGGACAACATATGAATTTGACAGTGGGACAGAGATTTTCAGCCAAAGTAAATAGGGAGATTCTAAGTTGAATGCTCTCTGGCATGGTACGTCAGAGTGAACATATGCTCAAATGTTACCCTTGAGCCAAAAGGAGTTGAAGAGTGCATATTTGGGGAAGATTAGATGAGTAGTTCTTGGAAAGTCTGAAAAGTTGGTTTCTGCCAGGAAAAAGGTGGGGTTTTACAGATTGGTATTTTTTACATATTGTTCTTTTATTTTTGATATCTGTGCACAGAGAGAATCTTAGTAACAGCAGAAAACCAGGGGATAATTCAGGCTTTAGTTTCAGTGGAGGCTTGCAGTTGACAAGTATGAAGTTTTTGTTATTACTTGGTTTATACAGAATTTATAGAATTGCCTAAGGATAATTACTGTAAGCAGTACATGATGGAGGAGAATGTGGATCAAAAATAAAGGATCAAGGTATGTGAGAACCTACAGGGTGTCCCAAAATTCACGCAAGAAGTAATTTTGATAGAAAACACAGGTTTTAATTAAAAATTGTAATTTCTTATTGATTCATAAAGTACACAATATAGGGTTATACATGGAATAGCATATCGGGTAAATGGCCTCCATGGCTTTGCTGGCACATACACACTCTTGTCGAAATTTTCCATGACCGTTTTGCATAAATGTGGCTGAATTTCGTTGATATGGTGCTCAATTTCCTCCTTCAAGGCTTGGGTGGTCGTGGGCTTGTTGGCATAAACCTTAGACTTCAAAAAAACCCAAAGAAAAAAGTCCAATGCCGTTAAGTCACATGATCTGGGCGGCCAATTCTGATCACCAAAACAGGAAATTACACGACTAGGAAATGACTCATGCAGTAATTGAATTGTTTTTCGGGCTGTATGGCATGTGGCACCGTCTTGTTGAAACCACATGTCGTCCACATCCATATTTTGCAATTTAGGCACAAAAAACTGGATTATCATGTCGTGATAGTGAGCACCATTAACTGTTATTGCTTTACCAGCCGCATTTTCGAAGAAGAATGGACCGATGATGCCTCCAGCCCAAAATCCGCACCAAACAGTGACATGTTGTGGATGCATTTGTTTCTCAACAATCACTCGTGGATTTTCTGAACCCAAAATGCGACAATTTTGCCGATTAACGAAGCCATCAAGATGAAAATGAGCCTCATCGCTGAAGATGATTTTGTTCGAAAAATAAGCATCCACTTGTTGTTCCATAATCCATTCAACGAACTCTCTTCGCTGTGTGTGGTCAGTAGGCTTCAGTTCTTGAGTCAATTGAACTTTGTAAGGATAAAGATGCAAATCTTTCGTGAGAATACACTGTAGAGAGCTTCTCGAAATGTCCAATTCAAGACCACAGTGCCGAATTGATGTTCCTGAACTCTCAGCAACACTCTCATGAACTGCTTCGATGTTTTCTGTTGAACGACTTGTTGAAGGATGGCCAGAGTGTGTATAAGATCACTAATTGATCCAGTTTCCTTGAATTTTTTAATTAATCTTTTCACAATTGATGAAGTTAAATCACTATTCCGACCATATTTTGTACGAAAATTGTGAACTGTAGCTGCCAAACCTTCATTATTTTTAAAATATTGCTCAACAATGAAAATGCGTTGTTCTTTCGTGTAGCACTCCATTTTTAATAACCCTGAACTGTCAGCTGTCACGCTGTCTTTTTTTTTCTCATTGGCAACACTTTACCTCACAAATGGCGCTAAATTTAAATCTTGCGTGAATTTTGGGACACCCTTTATATATACAAAGTGGGTTCCAAAAGTTTCTGGCCTTACATACAAAATTCATGCCAATTTTAAAATGCTGTGTGCATGATGGATAGCACTATCTTTGGAGAGCTTAGTGTATCAGTTTCAACTCTCTATCTGCATCATTCAGTTGGAGGCACCTGCGTTACTAACATGTGGCACTCTAAATGACTGTAATGTTAAAAATTGTGTACCGTGCTGTGATAAAGTTTCCACTAAAGAAGAGCTTTCTCCAAGTGCTATCAAACAGCAATTAGATGGTGTTTATGGGGAAGCTTCTCCTTCATATTCCATTGTGAAGGAATGGGAATAAACATTTTTGCCTATGAAGAGAGAGCATCGAAGATATCTTCATGATGGTTGACCTGTGGAAAATGACTGAGGTTGAGGAAGAACTGCTCAATGACAGTCGGCTGAAGCTCAAAGAAATCTCAGCACGGTTGGAGCTTTCTATAACAACTGTCTTTTGCATCATTCACAAGAAGCTTCACATGACGAAGGTCAGTGCATGGTGGGTACCCTACTTCTCTCTTCAATTCAGGAGCATCATGTGACCTGTTCCTGTAAGTTTTTAGAGCTTTGTCAAGGGAATCAGAGAGAAGTGCTGGAATCCATTATCACTGGAGATGAAACCATGGTCCTTTATTCTGATCCTCTTTCAAAAAGGAAATCTATGGAGCGGAGCAAACCAGGTGAAGCACTGCTGAGAAAAGCCAAGGTCACTCAGTCCACCAAGAAGATCATGGCAAAAATCTTTTGTGATTGCTGGGGAATTCTCTTGATTGGTTTCAAGGAAAGGAATACCACTGTGAATGCAGAATATTATGCTTTGCTCCTGCACAAGCTGTGCGATGCCATAAAGGAGAAGAGATTAGGAATGCTGAGTCATGGTGTTTGCCTGCTTCACAACAATGCTCCTGTCCATATGGCTATTGTTGCAAGGGCTGCAGTGGACTGGGCCTTCTAGGATATTGAACACCCTAAAGTCTAGATCTAGCACCTAGCGACTACCATCTCTTCTTGAAACTGAAGAAAGACCTTTGAGGAAAAAAATTGCAGATGCCAGTGATGTGAAAGATGCAGTTTTAGGCCATTTTGCAGACAAAAGTGCAGACTGTTTTTTGAATGTTAATTCAAAGATGTGAAAAGTGTGTTGAAGTAAAGGGAGATTATGTTGAAAAGTGTTGAATAGGGGGCATTCCAAAGACAAACCATATCCGTTTGTCTCTGTAATGCACCCTATGACCAAGTCACTCCTCTGGATCCTCTCCACCACTTCCTCATTCCCAAGAAACTGAGGTGTAAAGAGAAATGATAACTCTCTTATCTCTGCTTGTTAGTGTGGTCTTCAATAACCAAATAATCTTGTCAGCTACCCTGACTGCTATAGCAGTATGCCCTCTAAACTTCAACTCTCTGTGTACTACTACCTCCGAAATCCCTGACTTCATCAATTTCCTAGAATCGAGTTCCTTCGTTGTGGTACACAGCTTGTAATCTTTTTATCCCCAAAATGCATAACTTTACACTTTTCCACATTAAATGATGTCCATTATATTTTGTCCTTACGATCAGCCTATACAAATCATAGCAAGCTCTCTACATCACTTTGATTCACTATTACTGTACCCAACTTTGAATCATCAGCAAACAACTGAATAGCTCTCTTCAAATTATTTACTGTATCAATTATGTACAAATTAAACAGCAGTAGTCCATGCAGAGCCTTGCAGCACACCACTTGTCACCTGCTTTCTCCTGGATTCTGTTCATCAATATGTTACTTTTTTTGGTATCTGTCCATCAGCCACCATTGTATCTATATCACCTGTTTCATATCATACCCATTTGTTCCAGTTTGCGTAACAGAGTTCCACGTCCTGGCTTTACAAAATTCAGCATTATCATCGTGTTACCATTCTCTGTGCAAAGTAAAAAAAAAAAAGAAAAAAACTTAGTAAATTACTAAGGCATGACTGACCTTCACAAAGCCATGCTGCCCTTCATAGAGTATCATGTTCTTATCCATTCATTCCTAAATTCTCTTTTTGACCAACATTTCCATTGCTTTTACTACTGCACTCTTAGAACATCCTTTATGCAAAATAATTATTTTGCTCTCTTTCTGCTCCCTTGGAATTTTTCCAGATCTGAGACTTAAACAACCTAGTCAAGGGCATTAACCTTGTACATTCTCTTAAAACATGAACTGTTATCCCATCAAATCCCACAGCTGTATTTGCATTGAGATTGTGCAATATCCTAAATACCTCCAATTCATTAACCGCTGTTCTCACACCAGTCCCTGTCACCTCTACCACAGCAGTGACCTCACTAGGATGATGTGCACTCTTTAAAGTGTCACTCAGTGGCTCAAGTATTTTGTCTCTTTATCTCACCTCTCTCTCTCTCTCTCTCATCTGCACTCATTGGGTTTCCTTTGACCTGCTTGGCTAATTTCTTCTCATAATCTGATTTTGACTTTTTTACCATTTTTTTTTTGTCTCTTTTCTTGACTGATCCTTGTACTGTACTGTTCATGAGTTTGCTGTTCGCCTTTCTCCTCATATATATCCTTCACAACATTTTTTGCAACTCGTGGCTAATGATACTACTCATCTGTCTAACTTCTGCTCAATTTAACCTCCTGACCTTGGTATACAGCCTGATATTATTTCCTCAGATACTTGAACATTTAGGTAGTTACAATACATCGTTATATAAAAAAATAGGCAGTGTTTATAAACAAATCGGATTAATTTTTTGTTACATAAATTTATTTAAAATATTACAATAGATGCAAGTCTTAAAAAACAAATAATAATTATTAACCTCAATTTTCATGCTGATTTTCTTCATCATCTGTTGAAAATAGTTCTTCAGATTCATTGTTTAAATGATTGTCATATGGATCCCAGTTCAACGAAATCAATTCAAAGGTGAATTGATTTCGTTGTCATCGTCATCAGTGTCCCACAACAGATCATCTTTCGTACCATCCATAAGATTAGAGATATCACACTTTTTAAATGATTTTATTATAGTCTCTACTTTTACTTTATTCCATGCTTTGATCACAAAATTGCACAACATATCAAGTGATGCAGTGTGCATAGATCCACTGTTTGTAAATGATTTCTCACCAGTCAACATCCAATTATTCCACTCTTCTCGCATGTGATCTTTAAATGGTTTGTTCAAGCAGATGTCTAGTGGTTGCAATATAGAAGTTAAACCACCTGGTATAACAGCAATTTTTGTGTTATTTTTTTCTAGAAGACTTTAGTATTCTCAGTTAAATGACTATGAAACATATCCCATACTAATAAACTGTCTTTCTTCATTATACCGCCTGGTCGCGTGTTCCACACATTATTTATCCATAATTTTACAACATTTTCATCCGTCCATCCTTTTTCTTGAAAATGTACAAAAACACCTGAAGTAAATTTTATCTTAGGTTTAGTTTTACATTTGAAGATGATCATTGGTTTTAACTTGGTTCCATTAGCCAAACATGACAACACAACCGTAAACCTTGTTTTTTTTTTTTCATGACCTGTACTTCGAACTAGCACTCTTACTACCTTTAGACTCTACTGTTTTATTGTTTATCATATCAAAGCTCATAGGAGTTTCATCCATATTTCCAATATTTGACAATAGAAATTTATGTTCTTGTCTCAACTGAATAATAAATTTATGAAAACTGGTAAGATTGTGGTCAAGATCTGCTGGTAGTTTTTGAGCAATTTTCGTTTTTTGTCGTATTATCAGATTTTGTCTGTTCAAAAAATGATTACATCATCCTGAAGTAGCTGAAATTCTATACTTCCATCCAGATTCAATCTTGACCATTTGAGTGCATATGCTCTAATCATATTTGTTGTAAAAGATAACCAATCTGTGTTTGTTCGAATACCCATTCTGCAACGTGATTTTCTAGTTGTGGCCATCAGGTGATCCCCCATTCTCATTGCACATTTTTTTCTTTGGCAATTTTTTTAAAATATCTTCTTTCTTCCTCCATTCTCTTACCATCTTTTCAGTTATGTCACACTTTCTTGCAGCAGCACAGTTATTAGTTTGCTTTGCCATTTCAATTACCCTTATTTTAAATCGAGCTTCATTTCTTCTTTTTGTTGCTGGGTCCATGATTTTAAATAACAATTTTAATAATCCTAAATTTAAAAAAAAAAAAAAAATGCAAAATTAATAATTAATTAAAATTGGGACTAATCACTTTTAATTAGGGTAATTCATGTAAATGCTAAATCTATGCTAGGCAAAAAAATAATGGCTATAACAACAATACCTAACATTGCATTAATACAAGAAAGGAGAAATTGGGGGGGTCGTCTTATACAACTGACATAAGCTTAAAACCTAAAATAGCCTAAAATTTAGGCTATTTTAGGTTTTAAGCTTATATGCCAGTTGCCCATTACACTGACATATATATCTAATAGAAGTATTTTCAATACTTATATTGAAAATACTTAGTATTTCCAAAATACCTATGGAAATACAAGTCTTCCATTAAACTTACAAAAATACTAAATCGTCTAGTACTAAATACTTGTGGATTTAGGTAATCCCTAAAACCTCAACATGGCCCACTAAAATATCCAGGTTTTTACCAACTGTTGGTTGAATGCAGGACATCATATTATGGACAGACAGAACAATCTATTGAGCAGTGCATTGAAGAACACATCAGAAATATTATATACCAAAGAAGTGAGGCCTCAGCTTTGTCATCGTGTGTACGCTCTTCAGCTGAACTACAAGATGCACTGGAAGTAAATCAGATGTTATGGAATGTGTCTGAACTATTACACCATTGTTATAACATAACTGAGAGAACAATTTGGGAATCCCTAGAAATGACATTGGATTTCAAAACACCTAAATATAAACCCTAATATCAACTTGTTGGAATCCATCTTAGCCATAGCCAGCCAAACATGTGCATAAGCAGCATAACGTGCTCAACATTGCAATGCATAATAATTCAAGAAAATCATTGTGTAGAATTTATGGAGACAAAAACACATGTTAGAGCAACTACTTATGATTAAGAAAGTAACACTCTATGTTTTTCGACATCTGTATCGAGGTCACCATCAGGAAAACTACACAAAAGTAAGAAAAAATTCTGTGTTAATTAATTGGCTAGCCTCTGTTAAACAATGCAGAGACAGTGTGATACTGAATTGCATCAAGCTTAAAAAGGAGTTTACTTCAGCCAAAGCACTTCATATTTATATCCAAAATGGGAAAAGCTGTATGGGGAACAAATTCCATGAGGTCTGCAAAAATCTGCAATTAACCAAACAACCTTTTGCAACTAAAATCAGAGCTGTCTAGCTACATAATTCCTGATATTTGAGATATTCTATAGATGATTAGACACCTCTGCAAAGCACATTCTATGTAAAAACAAAGGAAAACTAATAGCAAAGTTCCAAAGACTGAAACAAGAAGAAAGCAACAGACAATTGAGATGCCATACCCAGAGGAGCAGCCAACCACTAATGGACCATGGCCAAGTTATCAGCATATCCAGCCATGAAGGTGAACTCTCGCTTTTGCAAAAGGGTGTAAACTATGCTATGTACCAAGGTCACTCAACAAGTTACACTTCATTTACCACATTGAAAGAAGTCTAAACTTCCTTCCCCTCCAATATAGCTGATAAAATACTAATAGAAACAGTCAATATACTAAATTATAATAAAGAACTAAATTGCAATTAAACCAACACAGAAAAATTAGCCCTTAAATCTCTACAAAAAATAACAAAGACATCATTATCATCAAGGCAGATAAAGGCAATTCTATGGTCATTCTTGATTGGACAGCTTACCATGAAAAAATGAACCAGTTGGTATCCGACCATAACACATACCAACTGGTTAACTACAATCCTACAAACTGTCAAAAAGAAAACAACAGAATTCATCAAGTCATCACTTGGCCAGAGAAAACAATTAAAAAGCTGTTACTGCATTATGCCCATGTTTCCAGAATTTTTGGCCTGCCAAAAATACACAAAACAAATGCACCACTATGGCCAATAGCTGAAGGAATTGAATTTTCACTTAGTGAATTATCACTTAGCCAAAAAACTAGCATCTGCACTCAAGGAGTCGGTAGGTCATTCCCCATCCTATATAAAAAATGCAAAACATTTCATAAACAAAATTAAATGAAGTTGATTAAATGAATTAAATCAACAATGATTTAAAAAATCAATAAATCAACAATGAAGATTTATTAGTCATTGATGTAACTGCCTTTTTTGTGAATGTCCTAATCATTGACATGATTCTTATCACACGGAACAAATTTCTGCCCAATATCACACTCCTGTTTGCCCATGTACTTTGCTCCAGGTATTTCCTGTGGCAAAATAATTTCTACCTGCAAAAAGAAGGTACGGTCATGCCCCCCCCCATATAGCTAACTTTTTACATGGAGGACTTCAAGCAATGAGCTCCAGATTGAGCAAGTCTTAAGCCCAAAGTTTGGTTCAGATATGTTGACGATATATTCATCATCATCTGGCACCACAGCCGCCAAACATTAAATACTTTCCTGACCACCTGAACAAACAAAACAAAAGTATCCAATTTACCATCGAGATTGAAAACAATAACTCTCTACCTTTTCTAGACACACTTGTCTCATGTCTTCCCTTGGGCTGTCTGTTTTTTACAATCTACTGCAAACTTACACATGTCAGACCTGCATAAAAAATGTCTACAGCAAAAAAACAGTTTAAGATCCTGAACAATAATACCATCATCATCATCAAATTCCTGCTATGTACCCTCAAGGGAGTGTACAGGATATAATAGTACTATGTGAAAAATTTCCTCTCCCATTCTGTTTAAGTGACCATACCAACTGAGATTAGCTCTGCTAACGCATTCCTGGATGCTGACAATGTCAGTTTCTTTCCTAATATCCTCATTTTTAATATGATATTGCCATTGATGCCATCTGTTCGTGCCACTAATCTTTCTCAGGACTCTCATATCTGCAGTCTCTAGTCTTTGGTCAAGTGTTTTAGTTCTTATCCAGCTCTCAGACCCACAAGTTAAAACTGGTTTGAACACTGTCTTGTATACAGCTAATTTAGTGTTCCGACTATAATAATATCATGAAAGATAAAAAAAGATTACAAAAATGCTATACATTAGAGGAATATTTGGTGGGTCTTGGACTGCAATTTTCCCGGCGCTCAAAAGTTCAGGCAAGAAGTTTCAGCATTCAGGCTTGAAGATCTTTCTGCAGCTTTTGGCTTCCGTTGACTTAGGACATCCGACGGCACTTGGCATCGACTGTTCTCCCAAATTTTCTCTGGCTCTCTTCGATAACAGCTCTTTGCCTCTGCTCTCTCGGCAACTAGATCTTGGCTCCCCTCTGTCAGCAACTGGACCTGGATTCTCCTCTGGTTCTGTACCGGAGACTGCCTCCCAATGTTCGGCTCAGTCCTCTTTTAATTTCCCTTCTCAGCACCTTGCACCAAGGGTTGTTAACCCCGAAGAAATCAGCAGTTCTCCTTGATCCTTTTGTTAAAGCCAGCCCGTTCTTTTTTCTCCTCTGTGTGCTCTTTTTTCCTTGTCTTGTCGGGCAGCAGACCTCTTTGATATTTTCCTTGTCTTGTCAGGCTGTGGAAATTTCTCTGAAACTAACTTTGAAGGTGTTCGTGCACAGAACCTGCAACCACCTCTTACACACACTTTATCGAAAACAACTTTTCTTGTGCTCTTTATATATAAGTAAACAACTTTTACACCACTTAATAGTAAACAAGTTTCTTGTGCTCTTTATTACACAAAGTTCCGATGACAAAGCATTGCCTTTGTTTTTGACATTCTAGAAACTTTAGTTAAAGGATTAAATACAATTAATTCCCATAGGGTTACTTACAAAAATATCTAGTCTAAAAAACATAGAAACAAACAAGGTTATTTACAGTTCTCGTGGGACTTGGCCCCTTTAAAAATCGATGTAAAAGCGCTTTGGTATTTCCAAGCTACATCGAGTTTTTGCAACTTAATTCAAATAGTGTTTCTATTTTTATCTCTCGGCTTATAGTCATTTAATCTATTTTTAACACACACACAAAGAGAAGCTATATTACATTTTCAAAACAGTGTTCCAAAGTAAGTGACAATGATTTTATCAGCTATTATGCTACTGGTCTGACCTCTAGTGGAAAAAAAAAAATGCTCCATCAAAACTATATCCTATTTATAACATCATCAGAGAACAAATTCATATTAATAGCAAAATTGGCGGCCTAATCAGTAATTTAACATACCATATTTTCCAGTGTATAAGATGCACTTTTTTACCTTAAAAATTCATCTTAAAAATGGGGTGCATCTTATATAATGAAGGTAAAGATTGTTTCCTCTTTTCAAATTCATACGCACTCCCTTTTATGTTCCAAGATCTTTGTAGGCAGTTAATGGTGCAATCAAATTGATGCGTGACCTTCACATGACTTCTAGTGCATCATTGGCTAAGAACGGGGAGTCCCTATTCAAGTTTCATAATATCTTATCCGAGTAATCAGTTACCGATGTTTATCAGTATTGAGTTGACATGTTCAGATATTTTGTGTTAGGTTTTAGGTTTTTTACAGAAAATTGTATTAAATTTCTTGGGTCTTATACATCGGAAAATACGGTAAGTTTTTATAACATTAAAGCTAAGATCCTATGTTACTGCAGTCCTAATTATAATTAATTCTTAGTCCAAAAAGGTTATACTGGTAGAATATGTACCATCCATATTCTTGGGATTTTAGACCATCATTATTGTTAAGATTAGGGTGGTGGATAAGAATTTCGCAGACCTCTTTAAATTTGTGCTCATACCATGTTTTGGTGTGATGTAAAGAACAGATGACTTTCCAGTCAACTCTATGTAGGGTATTCGGGGCATCAATGTATGGAATAGTTACAATTTTATGTAATCTACTGTACTTTGTTTTCAAGTGGAGTCTTGTGAAGAATTTTGTTGATAGTATTTTTACTATAGCCATTTTTCAGAAAGATATTGGGTGATAAATTTTAATTCATGTGTAAGTGCTTGCTCACTAGAGCAAATCTTTAAAGCCTTGTTTTTTAGTGTGTTAATGACACCTAGTTTTTTGTGTTGAGTGGTAGTAACAATTTATGTGTATATATTGGCACATATGTGTTGGCTTACAGTAAACATGAAGGAAATACTGCCAGAAGGAAGATGTGTGACAAGTGTATCTAGATGTCCCTTGACCTCATCCGATGCTCCAATTCATCCCACAGATGTTCAGTAGGGTTGAAATCAGGGCTCTGTGGAGACCAGTCCGGTATGATGATGATGTTCATGACCACAAACCAAGCAGTTACAACAGTAGTCTTAGAACACAGTGCATTGTTTTGCTGAAAGAGACAATGGTCAGTTCTGTACAAATGCTAGATAGGAGGAAGCATTGCATTGTCCAAAATGTTCAGATACCTCTCGGAGTTCAATGTTTGTGGCACCACAGAGGTCCAAGGCCAAACCAGGAAAAACAGGATTATACTATTGTGCAACTACCTCTGAATTTCATAGTTGGGGTTATGTACTCTTGTAAGACATTCACTAGGCATCCACCACACCCACACCTGCCAGTCTGCTCAATACTGGGTGTAGCATGATTCATCACTCTATAACACAGCTTTCCAAATTTCCATGTCCTACCATACATGCTCTTTACACCACTGAAGATGACTTCGCATGTTGGTTCAAGTAATATGGGGCTTGCACGTTGCAATCCTCCCATGGAACCCATCCTGTGAGCCTTGCTTCTGAATGTTTTGTTGCACAGATTCATGTTTCAGTTGATGCCCAGAACTCCACATTCAAATGTCAGCCAATGAATTGCAGTATTTACATATTGTCATTCGTAGCACTTACAGTCACATTCAGTGAGTGGGTATCACTTGCAGTTGACTCCCTGCATTTCCATCTCAATATGGTATCACTGATTGTTGATTTGGGATGGCCAAATTTGTCAACCAGTGCTAAATAGATAGGCCTGCAACTGTTTCCCCTTAACAACACAGTTGCACTGATTGGGAAGCATCATATTTCTCTAATTTATATTGGCTACAAACACAAGTTGTTACATGGTATTATGCACCTTGCCCCTGCTGTGTCCGTTGACTTCTTTCCGGACAGTGTGTGTGTGTGCACATTGACTATTTTTTTCTTCCAAGCAGTGTGTGCGAGTATACATTGACTTTTTTTTCCCCAAGCAGTGTGTGTGTGTGTGTGTGTGTGTCTGTGTGTGTGTGCACTGCTTGAAAAAAAGTCAATGGACACAGGCAGGGGCAAGGTGCATAATGCCATGTAACAACTTGTGTTTGTAGCCAGTATAAATTTGAGGAATAATATGATGCTTCCCAATCAGTGACTGTTAAGGGGAAACAGTTGTAGGCCTATCTATTCAGCATTGGTTGACAAATTCAGCATGTATAAATTTTCCTTGGTACTTAAAAGGTTAATAAAATGAGATATTGGTTTCTTTTTGATATCTAAATTGATTTATCTTAAAAGAATAATAATTTTCTCAATTATTAATCATTGTTTAAATAATATAAAAATTATAATTATACAAATATAAATTTGTACATATTTATTACATAAAATTGATTAAAATACTTAATAAGAAATACCCCCCCCCCTCTCTCTCACACACACACACACACACAATAAGTTTGACAAAGCAAAACCCTTTGTTAATCTTTTAAGATTTACAAAATATTATTTTCTACTACAATCATATGTACATGCAGTCAGTACAAATGAGAATTCATTGCTTTTAATTCAAACAAGTACCCATCTTCGGAGTGGAATCTTTTAACTGAAAGAATAAGCAGGTCCTACCTCAGCCAGCTTCAGTATAAAAATTTTACCATAGAGTTACCTTGCTTCAGAAAACATCCATAAAGAAACAACCTTGACACAGAACTCTGAATTAGTGTAAACACCTCTTCACTTCATGAATTGTTTATGTCTTGAGAAAGTTATTTCTTCCTTGTCTTTAGTATATTTTATTGCAGCAAATCTTAAATTGTGCAAAATATCACATGAACAAAACACTGTATAGAAAACTAATTTTTTTCCCCTTTAGAACAATTTGTGTTTCTTTCTTTTAAGGTTACACGGAGATCAGCACTCATATTTGTAAATTTAGGGACACAAAAACACACGTGTTGAACAGATTATTTTATTAATTACTAATAAAATAAAACTTGACGTTTCGACCCCTGTTTCGAGGTCATCATCGGAAGAATACAAGTGTATAAGGAACCAAGCTACATGTTCATACAAACTGGTAAACTAAATCTACGTAGTTAATTAATCCTTTTCCCTAGCCTGACCTCTAGTGATAAAAAAAAAATAAATAAATACAACTACAATAAACTGCTAAAGTCCTCATGTATTAATATTCTTCTGGATAGTTCTGATTGGACTTGGTAATTTTCAAATCAAATTTGATTGGAAAATTACCAAGTCCCTACACCACACCAAAACCTGGTTTGAGAGAAAATTTAAAGAGTCATGTGAAATGCTTAAACACAACCCAAATCTCAACAAAAATGATGACCTAACCATTTCAAGAATGTGGAGGACCCATCTACAACCTGTATAACAACCTAAACTGGCCATAGAAAAATCCCACTACAAGAAGACAACCTGGTGAAGTGTTTGTAACATTCAACGTAACTGAAAGAAATCATATTATAACAATCAGAACTATCCAGAAGAATATTAACACGTTAACCGCCATAATGTTAAAAAATTTTGTGATCCCCGGGCCAAATTCTTTTTGTTTTACAATTTGCTGGAAGTAACTTAAAATAATCATATTTTATGATTTTTTATCTATTTCATGCAGCTAAATAGATTTGTTAAGTGTGAATCACATGTGCACCGCACGGCCTGAGAAGAATTTTTTTACTGACTGGGCCAAGTGGTGCACACGTGATTCGCACTTCACACAAGGTCAAACTTGCATATCTATGATGTGTACGAACAGTTATATGCATTCAGTGTTTTGTCTGGTGGAATAAATTTGTTATAAATTGCCCTAATATGGGAAACTACGAAAAAGAACAACGTCATTTAGAAGCCTTGATAAATGTAGTTCTATGTGATGACGAACCATGCGAATATTTGTCAGAAAGTTACAACGGAAGTGATCTTAGTTCTGTGTCTTCAGATTCTGATTCTCTCATTGCTAGAAAGAGAATAGAAGTATCTACAACTAGTAATACCGACGTTTTTGCTCCTAGTACATCTCAGTTTACCGCTGCGCATTCTGTAGAACAAACAATTGATGATGATGATAAAAGAAATTTACATTTGACTAATGATTCTTCCTCAGATGAAATACTTGGAAATGTGAATTCAACCGACCTACAATGGAATGAAATTACAGGTGATAATCTAAAACAAAATGTTATTGAAGAAATGCACGATAAACAGCCTGTAGACTTCTTTTTTATGTTTGTTGATGAAGGACTGCTGGACCTAATGGTGCAAGAAACTAACAGATATGCTCTTCAAAAACTCAGTAAGACAATTTTACCAAAAGCAAGGATAAGAAAGTGGAAAAACACAAATCCCAATGAAATGAAGATATTTTAGGGTCTGCAAATTTGGTTTGGTTTAATGCAGATACCAAAATTAGAGTGTTATTGGTCGAATAACATCCTCTATTCTACAGAAATCAAACAAGTTATGTCAAGGAATCGGTTCAATCTTATTCTCAGTAACTGGCACTTCACAGACAATGAGGGTGGAAATACTTCTGAAAGACTTTATAAAATTACACCTCTCATCAATCATATAAGAAAAAATTTCCAGAAAATAATGACACCTTCGAGTAATATTTGTGTAGATGAAACTTTAGTTCCTTTCCGATGCCGTCTTGCCTTTCGTCAGTACATCAAGAATAAATGACACAAACTTGGCACAGAAAAGACCAATACTACTAACAGTGTTCCAACTTCAATTGTTATGAGACTTTGTGAGAATCTACTTGACAATGGACACACAATATTTGTAGATAATTATTATACCAGTATTGAATTAGCGCACAAACTTTTGAATAGACAAACACACCTTGTAGGCACTTTGAGAAAAAATCAAAAGAGAATTCCACAGAATGTTACCCAGAAGAATTTGAAAAAGAGTGAAATAATTGGTAAAGAAAGTGACACAGGCGTGGTGGTAATAAAATGGTGCAATAAACGTGAAGTGCTTATGTTATCAACAAAACACACAAACAAAATTAAATCCCTTACAGAAATAAATGGTAATGAAGTGCAAAAGCCAGAAGCTATTATGGACTATATATAACAAAAGCAAAAGTTTTATTGATCTATCCGATCAGGTAAAAGCCTATGTTTCTTGTCTTCTAAGACACATTTATAATGACATATATTATAAATAAATATTTAGCACCATTGTTTTTGTTTTATTGAACATTAGAAATTGGCCTAAATCAGGTAAAAATAAAACCCCTATAATAGGCCACCTGTTGTACATGTAGTTGAAATGCTACTGCACTAACTATATAAACCTGTTTACCAGGCCCCACATTTCCATTATCCATAAGCATTTCATTTAGATATGAATCACAGGTGAACTACTCGGCCTGAAAGAAAAATCTTTATGCAAATCAAATATGATTCACGCAACGCATTGAAAAAATGTAGTGTGAATCGTATTTGATTCATACGGCGGTCAATATGTTAATACATGAGGACTTGAGCAGTTTATTGTAGTTGTATTTATTTATTTATTTTATTATTTTTTTTTATCACTAGAGGTCAGGCTAGGGAAAAAGATCAATTAACTACGTAGATTTAGTTTACCGGTATACAGGGCATGAGCATGTAGCTTGGTTCCTTATATACTTGTATTCTTCTGATAATGACCTCGATACAGGGGTCGAAACGTGAAGTTTATTTTATTAGTAATTAATAAAATAATCTGTTCAACACGTGCGTTTTTGTGTCTCTAAATTTACAAATATGAATTTATGTTGTTGTTCTATCTTTAATTCAAAATATGTGCATTCACTTTGTATGGACATCAATACTAGTCCTGTTACTAAAGGAAATAACTTTTTTCAAACATCCTTCTTTTAGATAAATCTATTAATCTCCAATTCTGTTCTTTTATTTTTTCTAAAGTCTATTCGATTCTCTCATTACAACAAAAACTTTCCAGCTGTTGCTATGAATTATGCTGCTTCTTGACTGACTGTGCATGCACTTATCTACTTCAAACTGTATGCAATTTTACAATGTATGCAGATTCATAGTCTATTAAAGTAAAAAAAAAATATATATATATATATAAATTCTTAAAGATTTTTTTTCTAAGTTGACTTGTTTCTAGTTTAACAACTACCTAAGTTGTTTTGGTCTGCAAATCCATAATTGTTAAACTCTAAAATTGTCAAGTCAACTACGCATTTGTTAACCAAAATGTGTAGTTCTTAAACTAGAAAACCATCATCAACTCAGTGCATTGTCTTTGTCACCATTACGACATTGCTAAAGTTTAGTGATGCTTTATAATATAAAGTATAGTACGGTGATTTGATAATGAAATTTGTACGCTTGTCAGTGGCATCACCACTATTGGTGGTAAAGATGTGACAAATGTAAAAAGATGGTTATGCTTGTTGGAGCTAATGATTTAAGTAACAACAAATATAACATAAGAGAGCAGAAAGACTGTTGGAAGAAGGGAGAAAGAAAAGTGAGAGAGTGAAAATTGTTGGTTTCTTACTGAGGTAAGAAGGAGGGCTGTGATAGCCAGTGAGTAATTATGCAGGCTGTTAGAAATGGGTATGAGGTTTTGGAAGTGAATTTGAAGGCAGATAAGATGTGTATAAGAGGGATGGACTTTACTTAAATGAATTTGACATCAAATTCTCAAGAAATCATTTATTGGGTTCAGATCTAAGACAGAATGTCAGTGTGTGTGAGAGAGAGAGAATTAGTTCAGCTAGAACATGCAGACATTGAGCAGTGATGCATCTGCCAAAGGGTGTAAATGTGTGTTTTGGGTTTGGACTTTGTGAGTGTACCTAGAGAAGGAAAAGAGAAAGTTGCCCATCTGGACCAAGCAAACTATGGATGCAGGTATAAGAAGCCAAGTGGTAATTTTTTAGGTCTATGGGTTTAATTTGATTTTTATAGTGCAAAGACAGCAAAGGTCATATTGTGCCAGTACACAGGTTACAGCGGTACATATAGTAAATGGTTAGTAGTACAATCACAAACATCCATGTCCTAGGCGGAATTCAATTATCCCCATTCGAACCCCTGGCCCATTGGGGTTCAAATGGGGATATGCTAACCATATATAAAGGAACTTAGGCCAAATATCATAGGTGAAACTAATAAAAGAATACATTAATTTTACGAATGTAATTTTAAAGTGTCAAGACTAAAAGTAAGGTAGAGGAATGAGATCTTATAAGAATATTCTGATTAGCTGATATAATTAATTATTAATCTTCCTTGGATTTTTTTATATAAGTTTGTTAGCTTTATTCTTTCAATTTTATTTTATATTTATTTATATTTTTGTATTTAAAAAAAATTGAAAGAATAATAAGTAAGAAAAGAAAGTAACGTTATTTTTCCACAGTCATTCTTTCTTTTATTATATTTGATTTATGGAGTCAACAGTTTTTTGAGATAAAAACTTTAATAATAAAATTCTATATTTCGACTTTCACATCAAAGTCATCCTCAGGAATATACATCTGTACACAGCTGCTACATTAGAGCAACTAGCAAGAGCTCCTTAAATATGCAGACAATAGCTTAAAAGATAACCTACTTAAACTCTTCAATAATATCTGGAAATATCAAAAGATCCCAAAAGAATGAGAAACTGGAGTAGTAACAAATATTCACAAAACAGATCCCAAGGACAAATGTGGGAATTACAGAGGCATTACTCTCTTAATAACAGCATCTAAACTATATGCAAACATCTTAAAGAACAGACTAATTAAATATACAAAAAATTATTTACAAGAAGAACAATGTGGTTTTAGAAGAGGGAGAGGATGCACAGATGTCTCTTTCACAATGCAACAGATCATAGAAAAAAGAAAATAATTTAACCTGCCCACATTTCTTCTGTTTATTGACTATGAAAAGGTGTATGATAACTTGAACAGAAATCTGCTCTGGAAAATATTACATGGTGATAAAACACCTCCTAAATTAAAGCAATAAAAAGTCTATACAGAGAAACAAAAATTTGCATCAAATTTACAGATGGAACATTACCAGAACTATAAATAAAGGAGTAAGACAAGGTTGTGGCTTATCCCCAACAGAATCCTAAAAGAATGGAAAATAACTGTCAAAGATGGAATTAAACTAACAAATAATAAACAGCTAGATACAGTACTTTATGCAAATGATCAAGTATTAACACGTTCGCTGCCACGCTACTTCGGCATAGTTTGTTCCCATATGCCAAGCAATTTCACTTCTGCAAGGTCAGTATGATAATCTCGTTCCTGGCAGTAATCAACATAAGAGTATACTTGTAGTTGGCTTGTGCAGAGTGTACTCCATCTATGAGTATACACAGTTTTGCTGCTAGCTCCACAAGCCAAGCATTTGCACTTCTTCAAGGTCAGTACGGGGAACATCGTTGCCGGTGGTAAGCGGCATACAAGTATACTCGTAGCTGGCTTGTGTGGCTCATATACCAACTATGAGTATACTCGTAGGTGTCAGCGAACATGTTGATGTCGAATTCAGAAGATAAACTCCAAATTGCAAATAACCATCTAAATGAAATAGCAAAAAAATTTTAAATGAAAATCTCAGAAACAAAAAAAAAGCTATGGCAATGTGTGGAAACACCATTCAAAATGTCAAACTTATGCTTAACAATAAAATAATAGAACAAGTTACAGAATTCAAATACTTAGGAAATGGGGTGCTTATGGGTCAAAGCTGTATAACTGAGAGGAGACCTCCACATAGCCTTTCAAGGAATGCGAGAACCGACCAGGGCTTCTGACCTAATGTCCAATCCTCACCTTCTCGTGGTGCACCCTGTTGGGTATCTACTTTGATACTGAACGAACGAGGATGGGCTGGCAATTTGGGATTTAGCCGACCAAATTGTATTCTTATTGGTTAAACCAAAATAAAAAATGATGGTACAACATGACAAAATTTCATGCCGGCTGGGGCTTCGCCCGGTTAAACAAGGCCCCCGTTGTTTTTGCCAGGGAACCAGGGCGAACAGCGAAAAGTCAGCTACTGGAACAAATCTGAAAACAAACCCCAACTCAACATCACCAGAGTTAAAGATCGGTACTATCAACGTAAGAAGCCTGAATGGCAAAGAAATGGAGCTAGCTGAGGAATGAGATAAGTACCAGATCGACATAATAGGGGTGACTGAAACAAAAAAGACCAAAACTGGTGAGATCTTTCTGAGCAATAAATACAAAATGTTATATTCAGGCAATGACAATTAAGGAAAAGAAGGAGTAGCCATAGTATTCAACACAAAATATGAGGCTAATCTTCTTGAATGGCAGTCAATCTCAAGTAGTAATGTGGGCAAATATGAGAATGGGGAACTGGACAATGAGACTTATTTGTGCCTATGGTCCCACAGAAGGTTCTTGAAAGGTAGAAGTGGAGGAATTTTTTGATGCTTTAGAAAAAGCAACTGACACAATGAAAAAGGAAAAGTTGGTCCTTGTTGGGGATCTAAATAGCAGAGTAGGAAATGATTGTGAGACATACAAAAATATTTTGGGAAAATTTGGAGAAAAGAGCAAAGCTAATAATAATGGCAAATATCTGTTGGATTTCTGCTCAGGACATCGACTGGTTATTACTAACACCATGTTCCAACATAAAAATGTGCAGAAATTCACATGGAGAGAAGAGGCTAGGAATAAGAAAAGTCTCATTGACTATGTTATTGTTGATAGTGATGTTTTCTCCCTGGTGCAGGACACCAGAGTGTACAGAGGATTTGAAATTGGAAGTGATCACTATTTAGTCTTGAGCAGGATAAAATTGAATTTCATATTGAAAAGAATAACATGTAAGAAAGTTTTAAAGCGAATAAAAGTTGAGCAGCTCTCAGATGTGAACTTTAGACTAAAATACAGAAAGATTATTGAAAAGAAAATGAAAGAATTTGAGAACAGGAATCAAACCTTGGACATTCAGTGGCAAACTCTGAAGAAAACATTGATTGATTCTACCAGAGAGGCATGTGGTGAGGTTGTGTGCAAGGAGAAAAAAAATCAGAACTCCATGATGGACACAGGAAGTTAAAGAGGCAGTGAAGGAAAAGAAGAAAGCATATCAAAAGTTCCTGGCAAATAAGTCAGCTTTTACTCTTACAGAATACAGAGACAAATGTAAGAAAGCTAAACAGTGTGTAAAACTAGCTAAACAAAAGTCATGGGAGGACTTTGGCAAGAATATAGAAAATAAATATCAAGAAGGTGACAAAATATTCTGGAGGTTGTTGAAGAAGCTTAGGAATGGAGGAACGAGTGCTATAAAAGTAGTTAGAGATGATAAAGGTGACATGAAAACGGTAGAAAAAGATATCCTTGAAGTATGGAGTAATTACTTTGAAAAACTGCTAAATGAAACAAGCAGTGATGACACCACAGTGATAAAAAAAACACTGACCAGGCATGCAGTCAGGAATACATATCCATACTTGAAGTAGAAAAAGCCATCAAAGGCTTGAAATGTGGAAAGGCAGCAGGAGTAGATGATATTCGACCAGAAATGCTGAAGTATGGTGGTATAAAAGTCTTACAGTGGCTGCACTGCATAGTTCAGAAAGCCTGTACAGAGGGACGAATTCCCGATGATTGGAGTAGAGCTCTCATAGTACCCATATATAAAAAGGAAAATAAAACTGAATGTGAGAATTTCAGAGGTATTTCCCTACTGAGTGTTCCTGGCAAGAACTATGCAAGTATACTTGAGAAACGGTTGAGAAGAATTGTGGAAGAAAAGCTTGGTGAAGAACAAGCTGGATTCAGGCCAAATAGAGGCGGTCAGGATCAGATCTTCACTTTACGACAAATAGTCGAGAAAGCATGTGAATATAACAAAGATCTGTATTTAAGTTTTGTCGATTTGGAAAAGGCATATGACAAGGTGCCAAGAGAGAAGCTATTCAATATGCTGCAGTTATATGGTGTCAATGGGGCATTATATCAAGCAATACTTAGTCTTTATTTGAGTTGTAAGTCAGCAGTTAGAATTGAAGGAAGTAGAGGAAGATGGTTTAATGTTAAATCTGGTGTGAGACAAGGATGTACATTATCCCCTCTGTTATTCATTATCTATATGGATCACATTATGAAGGAAAGTGGTATTAAACCTGATATCAAAATTGGAGATGTTAATGTCAGCTCTTTGCTTTATGCAGATGATGTTATACTTCTAAATAAATCCGCTACAAGTCTGCAAGATTCTCTGACTAAATTCAATTGCTGTTGTAATAGATATGGTATGAAGGTCAGCAATAAAAAGACAAAGACAATGAAAATAGGCAGAATCATTGAAAATGTCAACTGTGTTGTAATTGGAGAAACTGTGGAACAAGTAAAACATTTCAGCTACTTAGGCACGATTTTTACTGAAGATAGTAAATTAAATATAGAAATAGACAACAGAATCAGCAAAGCTGGTATGGTGGAAGTCAATTGAATAAATTCATATGGAATAAGAGAGAAATTAGTCGGAACACTAAATTAGCTGTATACAAGACAGTGTTCAAACCAGTTTTAACTTATGGATCTGAGAGCTGGGTCAGAAGTAAAACACTTGACCAAAGACTAGAGACCGCAGATATGAGAGTCCTGAGAAAGATTAGAGGCGTGAACAGATGGCATCAATGGCAATATCACATTAAAAATGAGGATATTAGGAAAGAACTTGACATTGTCAGCATCCAGGAATGCGTTAGCAGAGCTAATCTCAGGTGGTATGGTCACTTAAACAGAAAGGGCGAGGAATGATTAGCAAAACAAGTGTTCTCTGCCAGGTTGGCAGGAAAATGACCCAGAGGAAGACCAAGATATAGGTGGATTGATACGGTACAAAGTGCCTTAGACAATAAAAATATAAGATCTGATAATGTTGGAGTCTTGACAAGTAACAGACTGATTTGGAGGAAAATTGTAGATAGGAAGTTAATAATGATGTAATTTTTTCATATAGTACTGTCATATCCTGTACACCCCTTGAGGGTACATGGCAGGAATTTGATGATGATGAGGAAATATAATCTCACAATATAATACTGATTCACATTTGGAAGCAAGACTACAAATTTACAATAGAATGGATGGCATAATTAAAAGAAATTTTGGAAAACAAATGACTAAAGAAACTCAAGATTACATAATATGACCTCTAAACCATTTCTCAAATTTGGAAGTGAAACTTGGATTCTAAAACAAAGAAATAGACAAAGATTGGAAGCTGCACAGATGAAGTTTCTTAAGACCTCTCTGGGACTCACCAGATTAGATGAAAAGAAAAACAGAGAAATAAGTGAACAATTAGATACAAAAAACATCATACGAGAAATAGAAGAATCTCAGCAAAATTGGCTACACCACATAGAAAGGATGAATAACAATAGGATTCCCAAACTAGCATATAAATATAAACCTACAGGAAGAAGAGACTGTGGACGTCCAAGATTCAGATGGAAAGACCAACTTCATCTGTAGAGCAGGAACAGGACATAAAAAGCCTATACCTGAATTGCTTAGATGATGAAATATATACTGATCAGCAGTGAATAAAAGAAAATTCTTAGAAAATCAAGTGAAATATAAATTTTACAAGATGAGTTGCTGCTCCATCAATCAACACGTGCCATCACCTGATAAGTAGATCATTCCTTCCGTATAGTATTTACTTGGCTACCAAATGTGTACATCTACTATTTATTATTGGTTGGTTATTTATATTTCATGAACACATCTCTCTCTCTCTATCCTTATAAGTTTTTAATTATTATCATTATTATTCGTGACACCTCCAAGGAGTCCGGAGACTCATCGTGGGAGGACACCTACTATACAACTCTTCGCCTCCACCACTAACTACACCGAACCTCTACTACCAATCATCTACATCAACGCCATCTACTGCCCACCACCACAACTAGTATTTTTTGTCTGTATGCAGAATGAAAAACCCGAGTTTCTGGGTTATAAAACCCTGCTACCTCAGTACGAGATTAGCTAACTCACTGTCAATTGAAAAAGTCCATATAAAGAATTCTCCCGTCACGACGAGAATCGAACTTAGGCCTTTTCTAATCGAAGGGTGCAACGTACCATCATTCTTCTAATTGCTCTACAGAGGCACTTATGTCATCATTATTTTCAGAGTTTATTGGATCACATGTTATTCAACCTCCACCCACCAATTTACAGGACACACAACACATAATTTCTTTTCAGTAATAAAAGTATTTCTATTCACACCTGTTCTTTCTCTCCCTTGTATTTCTCATTCTCACATGGCTTATTAAAGATAGTTCATATATTTACACCATTTAGTAATTCAGATATACCAACCATATATAGCATTCTCCTTAATTATTGTTTTCTAATATATCCTGAAATATACACATTAGTCCTTCCCCCCCAGCGGATTTGGTTCCCTTTGAAGAGCCATCACAATATGTTGCATATTTGGTGATATTCAAGGATAAAACTGCCTTGGGGCAGAGTGTTTTCACTCACCCCACCAGATGGTTAGAGCGGCAGTGAGATAGTAATGATTGTCCTGATTTGAACATGTTAAATTACTTCAGTAACCTGTTCTGGTAAAATTGCACTTAATGTTTTCTCCACTAAACTTTTACAGAGAATATTTTTTGAGTCTGGAATGATTTGTCTCTTTAACCACTCTTTTAGGCCTCTCTCAAATCTCCACAAATTCACCATCAATTTATATTTCACTTTATCAAGAAGTTCAAAATTTTTGTAATTTCTTTTAGGTGAATAGAATTTGTAACTGAGATGGAAGCAGGGGTATTGCCATTTTAGAGCTGAACACCTCTTGACTTCCTTTAGATAAATGATGGGACAACCTCCATTGTTTGGTGGTTTGGTGGCCTACTTAAATCAACAAGCTTTGGGTTTGAATCTCACCAGAGATATGGATGTTTGTGATTGTCTGTAAGTGAGATTCAAACCCCAAAGCTCATTGTGTGATGTATTTCAGAAGTGTGAAACCTCTGTCTTGCTTATTAAAGACCCGAAATGGGGAAAAAAGTTCCATGCTTGATCTCTGGTGCAGGGTTTCCATAATTATGTAAAAGATAATTAAAAAAAAAAAAAGAAAAAGGAATCCATCCTTAGTCCACTCACAGTACACATGTACAATAAGTTTACAACTTGTGTGATATTTTTTCTTGACTATTATGGTAAGGTTAGACCTTGATTCTTGTTTAGGTTTTCAGTTTTACGGGCGACTGTAGCTGCTTCCTTGAAGGTTCTTGAATGGTAGTTATCTTCTATATAGGGCATAATGCTCTTATCCCACTCATTGTGATGGTTGGTAGAGGCAAAATGGCAAGAAAGGCCTGAAATTCTTGTCTGTCATGTGTTCCTATGTGTTCTTTCTTTCTCGTTTCAAAGCTTCTAGAGGTCTGACCTACGTAACTAATACCACATGAGCAAGGTATATTATATACTCCAGAGTACTTGTAGAATGGATTGAGGGTCTTTCTCACCCACAAAAAGTTGTAAACTTTTTGTGAGTGAGAATCACATTTAAAAAAAAAAAAAGTTACAAGCCTGGAAATGTCACTACATCTATTTACACTAGCGAACTTTCTTATGAAAAAGCAGTTATAAATTCATTCTCATGCTTCTGTATGAAGAACACTAAGTCCCTTGAGCAAATAGGTTCAACATCACATTCTGAATCAGATCTAACAATTATATTAAGACATTGTAGTTAGTAAATTAAACACACTGGTCATAGGCCATATTGGCTTATGGAAAATCTGGACAGGAAATGTTCTTTCTATTCCTGGTATTGTTGCCTTGCACTTTGGTCAGGCAAAAATAGCAATACTTTCCATGATTGGTTCATTTTTCACCACTAGCAAAAAAAAAAAAAAAAAAAAAGTAGAGACTTCTAGTTACTTGAATTCATTTCCTGAGTTCAACTTGTGCTTGTGTGGCATATTTTAGAAGTCCCACAGTTTATCTTGATTCCTTGCTTTCATCCAAAAGCATGCATATTATGCATTTCTGACAACTGCCATGCTTTCGTGTTCTCTTTTTTTCCTCTTCACCACCAAACCACATATTTAAACAAATTTTTGTGTGGCTTACACAACCTCTTGATGCCATTCATCCACTGGAAATTAAATGTGCAGTAGAACAAAGATGGTGTGTGCATAAATGTTCTGACTGTACATATACCCATACTATGAATCATTTTCGTTCTTGTTAAGTCTAGATGCAAACATGTTAGACACTTCGATGATACATGTTCTTAACTTTATTATAACTACAATATATATATATATTTTTTTTTAAACAATTTTATTTGAATATAGAAGAATATAATATTTTGAAAAGAATCTTGATGTGATAGGGAAAAAAAAAAATAGATGTAATTTTCGTATTTGATGAATTATTGAAGGATATCTAAAACTTTTTCAGATCCTTTAAATCTGTAGGTATGTGTCATGTGTACACAATTTGCTTGTGTAATGTTTGCATTTAGAGCTTTCTCATATGGAAATTATGTAAGTTTAGTATCACACAGTCTATTTTTCTTGTTTGCCGTCAAGCTATATAACTATGAAATCTGTTGATAGTTTTGTTATATCTTGTGTCTGTTAGAACAGAGCTTCTGTTTTAATCATTATTGAAATTGCATTTGTACTTTTCTTTGAGTATTTTAAATTTTAAATCTGTTTTAAATTTTGGCTGTTTATTTTATATTAGATACTTTGGTTTTGTTACAAAGCACCCTTTAAAACAGAAATTTGCGTGCCATGTTTTCCTGGGTCAGGATTCCACAAAAGATATTGCAGAAACTGTGGGGTAAGCATTAAATATTTTATAGCACTTCAAATGTCAGTAGATTATGATTAATTAGTCTTCAGTTAATTTCTGTTTCAGTGCAAAGAATTCAAGCACAGTGTACACATGTGCAGAAGGTGAAACTTAACTCTGGTGAAAATCTGATTTATTTTTCAGATTTTCACCAGAGTTAAGAGGAGATGTGAAGTATTTATGCTTAATAATAAATTTTCAGTTTAATGGGGGAAAAAAATCTTAATTTTTGGAACTATAAATTAATACTTGTTAGAAATATTTCAATATTAAGTATACATAGATATATACTTAATATTGAAATATTTCTAACAAGGGTCTTCACTTTTTAATCTGTTTTTCAGATTGGATTTTCAGTTATTAATAAAACTTGTGTAACGAGAGCTAATATAAAATAGCACGGTCACTCAAGAGATGTAAATGAGAAGAATCAAGCATACAAGGGTTGTTTGAAAAGTTTGGTAAATTTCCAGTAGACGGCAACACAATTCATTCATTCATACCAGTATTTTTACGTATAATCTTTTTCATGACCCCCTGGTAAAATTTTAGCCACATGCTAAAATTTCAATAAGAAATATTTCAATATTAAGTATACATAGATATATACTTAATATTGAAATATTTCTAACAAGGGTCTTCACTTTTTAATCTGTTTTTCAGATTGGATTTTCAGTTATTAATAAAACTTGTGTAACGAGAGCTAATATAAAATAGCACGGTCACTCAAGAGATGTAAATGAGAAGAATCAAGCATACAAGGGTTGTTTGAAAAGTTTGGTAAATTTCCAGTAGACGGCAACACAATTCATTCATTCATACCAGTATTTTTACGTATAATCTTTTTCATGACCCCCTGGTAAAATTTTAGCCACATGCGGCATGTAGTTCTTGTTTGGCAAACATTTAAAATGACCGTGTTCACATTTTTCATAAAAATGGAGAAAAAAAAAAGAGAGTTTTGTGCAGTGATAAAACACTTTCATTTGAAGAAGTAGATGGCTGCTCAGATCAAAGTTGAGTTAGTTACAGTTCATGGGGACTCTGCACCAGCATTAAAGACTATTTATTTTTGGATAAATAAGTTTAAACGTGGTCATAAGTCTCGAAGATGAAGTGCGCTCCGGATGCTCGACTGAGGTCACTACAAAGGAAATGATTGACAAATCATTGTATTATAATAAATTTAGTTTAATCCTTTATCCAAGTGTGAGCAAACAAAGTTTGCGCCTGAAAGTATCTTCAGGACTGGGTTAAGGTGGTACAATACCAGGGCAACTCGTTGCAGAGGTGGAGCAAGCTACCAACACTCCTATCTCAGTATCTCCTATAATGCAAAACACATCTCCTTGCGGATATGTCTAATGTTATGCATTAATGGAAGGACCACTACCCAGACTAAGTCTGGGTAGTGGCCCTTCCAGTTAAACTAAATTTATTATACTCTAACCAAGTGAAAAATAAACTTTCAAAATCATTGTATTGTTATTGAAGACTGCCAAGCGAAAGTGCATGAGATTGCTGGGATTGTAGGCATCTCAACTGAACGGGTGTATAATATCTTGCACGAAAAATTTTTCATAACTGTGTGTGATGGGTACTGCAGTTGTTGACTGTCGATCAAAAACACATGTGAAAAGACATTTCGACGCAGTGTTTGGCAATGTTTAATCACAATTCACAGGATTTTTTGTGTCAATTCGTGACTGTAGATCAGTGTTTCTTAACGTGGGGCGTATGCCCCACAGGGAGGGGGGGGACAATTAGAAAATGATGTTGCATTTGTCACCTCATCACTGATATACTCAAAACACTCACCATTGTCGGTAACGGGGAACATCAAAATCTTTGAGGAGTTGAGGTGGGGCATGATCCAAAAAACGTTGGGAAATACTGCTGCAGATGAAAGTTGGATCCACTACTACACACTTGAGTCCAAGCAGCAGTCAAAACAGTGGGCAATGCCGAAGAAAGAACACCGAAAAAAAAGCAAAGACCGTTTTGTTAGTTGGGAAGGTGATGGCCACTGTTTTTTGGGATTCCCAAGGAATTATCATGATAGACTATTTGGAAAATGGTAAGACAAGATAAAACAGGAGTCTATTATGCATCATTGTTGGCCCATTTAAAAGAAGAACTGAAATAAAAATGGCCAAGATTGGTCCACAAAAAAGTGCTATTTCATCAAGACAATGCACCATCCCACTCATCGGCTGTTGCAATGGCAAAATTGCACGAATTGAGATTCAAATTGGTTCCACATTCACTGTATACTCCAGACTTAACCCCGTGTGACTTCCTCTTGTCCCCCAGACTTAAAAATTTGGCTTGGAAAAAATTTTCTTAGAATGAGAATGTCATCAAGGCTGTCAATTACTATTTTGCATAATTTGACAAATCCTACTTTTTAAATGGGATGAAAAAATTGGAAACTCGCTCAACCAAATGTCTAGGCCTCGATGGAGACTATGTTGAGAAGTAAAGGTGATTTTTTTCCAGAAAAAATGTGTTAACTTATTTTTTTACCAAACTTTTCAAACAACCCTCATATTGCAGTTGGCTCTCATTCAAATTTCTGTTTCTTTTTCTGTTTATTTTAATGCCATAATAGCTGCATGAAAATTATCAGTGCTTCCAAAAACTGCTTTTGAAAGTGTTAAATTAGTGCCCAAAAATATGTCCAAATAGCCAGATCTCTTTCTAGAGCTAAACTATGGTCCAACTCTGCTTCCACTTCTTTTTCATATGGTTCGTAAGTTGTTTTTATCCAGAAGTTGAGTGTGTTAACACTCAACTTCTGTGCTACATGCAGCCTCGGTTTACACCCCACTTCTGTTCCTGAAAAAACGGGCGTAAACCAAATCGGCGTAAAACGAACCCAATTTTAATGGGAGGTACAAAGTTATGTTCCGTGCAGTCAAAAAATATGCACATGAAGGATGTGTAACATTATTATATTTAAAGCTTTGATAATACATACATATATATTTGTTAAAATAAAATTATTAATAACGAAAACAAAACAAAATTATATTCAAAATACAAAAAATATGAAACTTCGAAAAGATATTACATATTTCTATGTTGAAGTTCCTAGTTTCTGGTCACCTGCATATTTTTTGAAAAAAGTATCCAATGTTAACTGCCTAGATTTTCTTTTTCTTTCTTTAAGGAGTTCAGCGTAAGGTTGAATAGATGCGATTACACTCCTTTTTACGTTCGGACTCCGTTCCCAATCGTGGTCCATTTTCTCAGAGTTCATCAGTCAATGATGAACTCTGTCTCTATGCTTGCAAGGATACGCTGTAAATTTGTCGTTTTTATATCTCTCAGAGGACCTTCTTCGTTTTCTTTTTCCTTTTTTGGATGTTGACTCAATTGTTCGGCTAATTCTTTTAAGTCTTCATTGGAAAGCAGTTTATCATGGCTCTCTAAGACTTCTGTCACATCTTCAGCTGTAATATCATCCAATTCCACCTCTCGCGCAAGCTTGGTAACATCTTCAATAACATTCTACTCTTGCTCCAATTCCTTGAAGTCGTGCATAAATGCTGGAAGAAGTTTTCGTCATGCTCCTTTTAAACACTTTGCTGACACTTAGTTCCAAGCTGCCTTGATGTTGTTAATGCCCTTCAAAATATCAAATGACCGCCAATAGTCTTTAACAGTTTTTCCTAAAGTCCAAGACTCTTACCATTTCCATAAATGTTATACAGAGGTAATAGGCTTTGAAGATTGATATAATCCCTTGATCCATCGGTTGCAAAAGCGATGTTGTGTTTGGGCATGTAAACAACCTTGTCATCCAATGGTGTTCTTACTTCAGCAAGGTTTTGAGGATGTCCAGGGGCATTATCTAAGAGAAGCAATGCCTTGGCTGGCAAATTATTTTCTTTACAGAAGTGAAGCATGGTAGAAAAAAATAATTTATGTACCGATCTATAAAAACGTCTTGTGTAACAAGCTTTCTTGTTCTATTTCCAGTAGATTGGCAGCATGGCTTTTAGACCTTTGAAGGCGCGTGGTGTCTGTGAATGGAACACCAACATTGGTTTTAAGCTTCAAAGTTCCGGAGATATTTGCACCCAACAAAAGCGTAAGCCTATCTTTTGCAGCTTTAAAACCTGGAGTGGAACGTTCTTCACAGGAAATGAAGGTGCATGATGGCAATTTTTTCCAGTAGAGCCCAGTCTCATCAACATTAAAAAATAAGATCAGGAGAATAACTTACTTGTTCTACATAGTCTTGAAATTCTTTAGGAAAAGCAGCTGCTGCCGCAACATCTACACTTGCTTTTGTTTGTTTTCGCCAGGGAACCAGGGCGAACAACGAAAAGTCAGCTACTGGAACAAATCTGAAAGCACACCCCAACTCAATATCACCAGAGTTAAAGATTGGTACTATCAACATAAGAAGCCTGAATGGCAAAGAAATGGAGCTAGCTGAGGAATTAGATAAGTACTGGATCGACATAATAGGGTGACTGAAACAAAAAAGACAAAAACTGGTGAGATCTTTCTGAGCAATAAATACAAAATGTTACATTCAGGAAATGACAATCAAGGAAAAGAAGGAGTAGGTTTAGTATTCAACACAAAATACGAGGCTAATCTTCTTCAATGGCAGGCAGTCTCAAGTAGAGTGATGTGGGCTAACATCAGAATGGGGAATTGGACAATGAGATTTATTTGTGCCTATGGTCCAACAGAAGGTTCTACTAAGAAGTGGAGGAATTTTTTGATGCTTTAGAAAAAGCAACTGACACAATGAAAAAGGAAAAGTTGGTCCTTGTTGGGGATCTAAATAGCAAAGTAGGAAATGATTGTCATACATATAAAAATATTTTGGGAAAATTTGGAGAAAAGAGCAAAGCTAATAATAATTATTATTATTTGCCATAATAATGACAAATACCTGTTATATTTCTGCTCAGGACATGGACTGGTTATTATTAACACTGTGTTCCAACATAAAAATGTGCACAAATGCACATGGAGATAAGAAGCAAGGAATAAGAAACGTCTCATTGACTATGTTATTGTTGATAGTGATGTTTTCTCCCTGGTGCAGGACACCAGAGCATACAGAGGATTTGAAATTGGAAGTGATCACTGTTTAGTCTTGAGCAGGATAAAATTGAATTTCATATTGAAAAGAATAACATGTAAGAAAGTTTTAAAGCGAATAAAAGTTGAGCAGCTCTCAGATGTGAACTGTAGACTAAAATACACAAAGATTATTGAAGAAAATATGAAAGAGTTTGAGAACAGGAACCAAACCTTGGAGATTCATTGGCAAGCCTTGAAGAAAATCCTGATTGATTCACCTAGAGAGGCATGTAGTGAGGTAGTCTGCAAGGATAGAAAAATCAGAACTCCATAGTGGACACAGGAAGTTGAAGAGGCAGTGAAGGAAAAGAAGAAAGCATATCAAAAGTTCCTGGCAAATAATTCAGCTTGTGCTCTAGAGAATACAGAGACAAATGTAAGAAAGCAAAACACTGTGTAAAACTAGCTAAACAAAAGTCATGGGAGACTTTGGCAAGAACATAAAAAAAAAGATATCAAGAAGATGGTAAGATATTTTGGACGTTGTTCAAGAAGCTTAGAAATGGAGGAAAGAGTGCTGTAAAAGGAGTTAGAGATGATAAATTATGATGACATGAACACAAGAGAAAAATATCCTTGAGGTATGGAGTAATTACTTCAAAAAATTGCCAAATTAAACGAGTAGTGATAACACAGTGGTAAAAAACACTGAACAGGCATACAGTCAGGAATACACATCCATACTTGAAGTAGGAAAAAGCCATCAAAGGCTTGAAATGTGGAAAGGCAGCAGGAGTAGAATGAATTCGACCAGAAATGCTGAAGTATGGCAGTATAAAAGTGTTACAGTGGCTGCACTGCATAGTTCAGAAAGCGTGGACAGAGGGACGAATTCCCGATGATTGGAGTAGAGCTCTGATAGTACCCATATTAGAGGAAAATAAAACTGAATGTGAGAATTACAGAGGTGTTTCCCTACTGAGTGTTCCTGGCAAGATATATGTAAGTATACTTGAGAAACGGTTGAGAAGAATTGTTGAAGAAAAGTTGGTGAAGAACATGCTGGATTCAGGCCAAATCATGGGAATATAACAAGGATCTGTATTTAAGTTTTGTCGATCTGGAAAAGGCATGTGACAAAGTGCCAAGAGAGAAGCTATTCAATACGCTACAGTTATATGGTGTTAATGAGGAATTATATCAAGCAATACTTTCTTTTTTTGAGTTGTATGTCAGCAGTTAGAATTGAAGGAAGTACAGGAAGATGGTTTAATGTTAAATCTGGTGTGAGACAAGGATGGACATCACCCTCTCTGTTATTCATTATCTATGTGGATCACATTATGAAGGAAAGTGGTATTAAACATGATATCAGAATTGGGGATGTTGATGTCAGCTCTTTGCTTTATGTGGACGATGTTATACTTCTAAATAAATCCGCTACAAGTTTGCAAGATTCCCTGACTAAATTGAATAACTGTTGTAATAGATATCATATGAAGGTCAGCGTTAAAAAGACAACAACGATGAAAATAGGTAGAAGCACTGAAAATATCAACTTCATGGTGAATGGAGAACCTATAGAACAAGTAAAACATTTCAGCTACTTTGGCACGATTTTTAGTGAGGATGGTAAATTAAATATGGAAATAGACAACAGAATCAACAAAGCTGGTATGGTAGTAAGTCATCTGAATAAATTTATATGGAATAAAAGAGAAATTAGCCTAAACACTAAATTAGCTGTATACAAGACAGTGTTCAAACCAATTTTAACTTATGGATCTGAGAGCTGGTTTCGAATTAAAGCACTTGACCAAAGACTAGAGACAGCAGATATGAGAGTCCTGTGAAAAGATTAAAGGCATGAACAGATGGCATCAGTGGCAATATCATATTAAAAACAAGAATGTTAGTCAAGAATTTGACATTGTTAGCATTCAGGAATGGGTGAGGAAAGATTAGCTAAACAAGTGTTCTCTGGCAGGTTGGCAGGAAAAAGACCCATAGGAAGACCAAGATATAGGTGGATTGATATGGTAAAAAGTGCCTTAGAAGATAGAAATATGAGATCTGACAATGTTGAAGCCTTGACAGATAATAGATTGATTTCTAGGAAAATTGTAGGTAGAAAGTTGGTAATGGTGTAAATTTTTAATGTAGTACTATCATATCCTGTACAAACCCCTTGAGGATATATATCAGGAATTTGATCATTGTATGTGCATGTCTATGTGTATATTCTAGTATAGAACAGAACCTACCAATAACTTAGAAAGAAACATACGATCAAATTGAGACTGTTCAACATTTAATTGCAGTTAATCTTTGTATAGCAAATAGTGCTATATTGAATTTCCTTTGAGTGAGAGTGAACTATATATTGAATTTTCTATTATTAGATGCTGTATAGTCACTCTGCTCCTCAATTATGTGCCACACCAGTCCTCACCATGTGTTTGTTGTATGCTTTTCTGGAGCCTTCATCTCTTTTGAGACCAGTCACTCCAGGCATGCCCTCTCTCCTCATTGAGGATAGATGGCATTGAATGGGTGGATCCACATTGAGGATCCACCCCTTCCTCTTTTTCTAGGGACTTCTATTACTGTTTTGAATGGTCCTTCTTCCATTCTTTCAATTGGTCCAAAGTATTTCAGCTTTCTTCTGTTAATACCCTTAAGTAATCTAAAGTTCTACCGATCTGTTCATCACCCATTCATCTGTCTATCTTTCAGTATATGAGATTGTCAGCAGTCTCCTGTAACATTAAACTTCAAAAGCAGCTATCCTTTTCCTATTAGACTTCTTTAGTTTCCAAGTTTAATAGGAAAAGTTTACATCCATAAGTCACTATTGAAAGAAAAAAAAAAAAACAGTTACATCCAGAATGTTCAGCTTTGTTTCTGTGGAGATAGGTCCATCCTTCCAGATTTTAGACAAGTCTCTGACAATTGTTTTAGTCATTTTGATCTTCTTCTGAACAGCAATTCTTCACATTAATGACAGATCCCAAGTACACAAATTTTCTGACTTTCTCAATTATTTCACCATTAAAGTACATGTTTCGCAGATACTTCTCTCTATATATTTCCTTTGAGAAACATAATCTTTGTCTTGCTAGGGTTGGGTTTAAGTCCTCTGTTCTTGCTGATTTCTTGGTGCTTCTGGAAGCAGATATTGGTAATGTTAACATGAGAAAATCCCAACAGTCTTTCACCATGGATATTGTATTCTCTCAGACCAAACCTGCCACACTTGGATTTGTCATACATCTCACTTTTGCATGGAAGTTCGCTAAGATGAAAAGTACATCTCTCCTTGGTAGGCAATCCAAAACAGTCTGTAGGTTTTCATAGAATTCCTCACTGTCTTCATCTGGCCTATCTGTGTGGGAAGCATAAACAACCATAACAAAACAAACATAAATACATTGGTAGGATAAGCCTTAAAAGTATCCTGTCATTAACAGGATTATAACCAAGAAGAGCTCTTGTTTGATATTTTATCAGCACTAGTTAGCCTATGATGCTTTGAATTGCCTCTAGAATAAATGTAGTCTTCTGAAATGACCTTCTCCATTCAGTCTAGTCTCTATAATTCCCAGGATGACTATTCCATATCTCTCCATCTCTTTATAACAATATCAAGAGTACATCTGTAGCCCCCCTGCATGTTCTGTATGCCTATCCACAGTTCACCTGTAAGGTTCATTCTTTCTGTATTTCTCATTTACAGTAATGCTGACTTGTATTGGAAACTAATATACTTCTGAAACAGACCCTCTGCCTCAACCCTGAAAACTGCTCTGGTTATTCTTTGTGACAGCTGATACATCATGAGATTTATTATAATGCACAACTACATTAAGATTTTGGAGGGAAGTCACTGCAAAAAAAAATGGTAGTGTTGTGCAGAGACCATTTCCACAAATATGGAAGTTTTGGTCTAAATTCATCCTACACTAACTAGGTGGGATAGTACTTCAGCCTACTAAGTAAGGCAAATACCTGAGAGAGAAGGCAGACTCCCACTGCATGAGATGAAAAGAAACAGTAAAACAGGAAAGATTTGCCCTTAGCCTTTGAATACTCTAATAGCATGAAGGAGCAAGAAGAAATGTATATTACATAAAGTAAAGCGTGTTCCAGCACCAGGTACCTTGAATTCACTACTCCATACTTACAAAAGTGAGCCCTTGAGGAATTATATTATTCCTTTAGTTTTTTATCCTGATGCTGTTTTATACTCGGAATAATCTCAGCTCACACCTTGAATGTTGTTTCAAGTTTCTTTCTAATATCTTCATTTTTAATATGATTCTGTCATTGATGCAAACTTTGAACTCCCTTAATTTTTCTTAGAGCTCTAGTTTTGTACCAACCTTTTTAATTCTAACCTATCTCTGGATTTCTTTCTCAGATCCATTTTGCCATTTCATGCCAAGAAAGAATTTCCTCTCATCATCCCAGGAATGTTTTTTCCCTCCATCCTTTTACTCTAGGCATTACTTTATCTCTTAACAGCTATTAACACTGTTCAGATTTCAAATTTATTTACTTATAAAATACTACTCTCGCATTTGGGATGAGTTTCATAAACACTCCCTAATAATTCTTGACTCTGCAGAAAGCTGTTGGACTGGGAATGATAGGGCTGTAATTAAAGAGAGAGATGGAGAGAGTCCTTTCTTCATGGTTACACAGTGATCAGAATACATCATGAAATTTATGGAAATTTAACAATTTTGGTGAAGCAGGCCTCTCAGATCATGCTCTTAACACCCTACACAAAATTGATTGGAAAAGTACCTGCTCATTACATCATACAAAAACTTGGTATGAACGGAAATTTAAAGAAGCCTGTGAAATTTTGATTAACCACCCTAATCTTAACAATACTGGTGGCATAGAAATCCCAAGAATTTGGATGGCACACATCCACTTAGTTTTCTAGCAAACCCTGACTTCAGGACTGTAAGCAATTTTTCAACTTTCATTGACCACTATCCATACCAGTTTGTTGTAATTTATATGTATACCTATATAAGTAATTTGATTTTATTTTTTATTTTTTTGTGAACATGTTGCTCTCCAGCTTAATTAATTTTGTAACCTAATAGATAGTAATAACAGGACTCTAGCTTTGATGTAGTAAGGTTTTTTTTTTTTTTTTTTTCACCAGCGATCAGGCCAATAGTTGTAACTGTTGGTCAGTAACTTTGGCATACTATGTGGATTGTAGTGCAGCTTGTTTCTTTGTATCCATATGTATACTCCAGATGATGACCTTAATGTGAAGGTCGAAACCGAGCGTTTATTTTGGTTTATATTAAACTATAGTTTTACTCTAACACGGTAGGTGTTTCCATAAATTTCATGATGTAAAGAGAGAGACAGCTTTAGTGAAGAATGCTTAAAGGAAATGCATCTGTTTCCAATAAGCATAGGAATTGTTTTGCATTGGAAAATGAAAATCGTCTGTACCCTAAAGGTATTCACAACATAGGTAATATACATACTACAGTGAGATTCAGACCACTACTTCTAGATTGAATGTTGGATAGACTAGCTGCTTAGCCTATTAAAAAAATCTTATTCTAAAGAAATATACTTAATGTTTAGTTGAGTAAGTACTTAGATCGCAGGTTACCCAATGTGTAATTCATACTGAGATGCCCCCTCTCAAAAATTTTTTTTTAATTCAAAAAATTTGGTTTAGATATGCTTATAGAATTTGAGATTGGGGGGAGGGGGGGGTTATTTCCCAAGAAACTAACAGATGTGAAAAAGAATGATTTCTTTTTCATTTTTAGGACCTAACAAATTGTGGGCAGTCTGCTAGCTAAATATTTGTCGTCGTCGTCCGGTAGCATCCTCTAGCAAGAGGGTTGCAGCAGATGAGCAGCTCTTCTCCATTTCTCTCTGTCTGTCGCTTCCATCATTCTTAAACCAGTGCATTCCACAATGTCATTAAACCACTCTCTAGTTGGCCTTCCACGTCTTCTCTTCCCCTCAACTTTCCCTTGTAATATAGTTCTTGTCAGGTGTCCCGAAGAACCTCTCAGAAGATGTCCTGCAAATCTAGTCTTTCTTTGCATAATATTCTTTAACAGTGTTCTTTCCATCCCAACTCGTCTTAAAACTTCTTGATTTGATATTCTTTCTGTATAGCTAATCTTCTTGTCAGGTGTCCCGAAGAACCTCTCAGAAGATGTCCTGCAAATCTAGTCTTTCTTTGCATAATATTCTTTAACAGTGTTCTTTCCATCCCAACTCGTCTTAAAACTTCTTGATTTGATATTCTTTCTGTATAGCTAATCTTTTCCATCTTTCTATAACACCACATTTCCAATGCATTAATTCTTTCCATATCTCTCTTTCTTAGTGTCCATGACTCACTTCCATAACTTGCAATACTCCAAACTGTTGCTTTAACTATTCCAATTCTAACGCCTATTTTAGTGTTCTTGTTTATTAAAATTCTCTTCATTTCCATAAATGCCGATTTAGCTTTGCCTGTTCTATTTCTAATGTCCAACTCTGAAGTTCCTTTCTCTGAGATCCAACTACCTAAATATTGAAATCTTTCAACTTCTAAAATCTTTCCTCCACATCTTATTTTTACATTATCTCCTATTTTTCTACCCATTATCATTATCTTGGTCTTTTTTGTGTTAATTCTTAGTCCATACTCTTTACAAGAGTTTTCAATTCTCTGAATAATTTGTTGTAACCCATTTTCACTTTCTGCCATCACTACTACATCATCTGCATATCTTAAGTTATTAATGATTCTTCCGTTTATTTTTATTCCTTCTTCTACATCCTCAAGTGCCTCTCTAAACAATTGTTCACTATAAAAGTTAAACAATAATGGTGATAACTTGCATCCTTGTCTGACTCCTCTCTCCACCGGGAATTCTCCTGTTTCCTCTCCATTTACACACACTGACGCTATTTGTGACCAGTATAAATCTCAATATCAGTATTTTCTAGAATGTCAAAAAGCCTTTCATGTTTCACTGTATCAAATGCCTTTTCAAAATCTAGTAATCCCAAAAACAACTTTCCACCATGGTTTAGTGTTTTCTCCCCAATAATTCTTAGACAAGTTATAGCCTCTTTAGTTCCTCTGTTGGTTCTGAATCCAAACTGTTCCTCATTCATTTCTTTTTCTATTTTATTCCTAATTCTCTCTAAAATTATTTGCAAAATATTACTTTAATTAAAATCCATGACCTGCATTTTTAAAAATGACTTTTCAGTGATAACAAAAAATAGCAAATCTTATTAGATAGTGGAGCTACTGCATGTCTTCAGTGAGACGTTAAGTTAAATGACTAATATAAACTGCTTAACTTATTCTGAAAGGGTAATTTAAAAGACTTATCTGGTTGCATATTTTTAGAAGATAGGTATGACAACATTTGGAGCCACACTTGATTGATTCAGTAACATGCGATAAGAGGATGGTATTGATAATGAAGTATAAATACACAGGAGAAAAATTTATGCTATTATCAACACCATCCTCTTATCACATATTATTGGCTCAGTCAGGTGTGATTCCAAATATTTTGTCATAAATATTCTTCTAAAAATACACAACCAGATTTATATTTTAAAATTCAACATTTCATATTAATCATTGAACTTGTCTCTGGTTGGAGATAAGGGAGCAACATGAAATCTGGTTTCAGTAATAGTTAGATTTACTTGATAATTTCAAAATATTGTAGTATGTATATTATTACATGGGGTATGCTACCACCATGTACTGACAAAAAATACTGTTGTTGGTGATGATGGGCAATAGATGCCATTCATGGTAGCAGTGTCGTAGTTTTAGAATTAATTAATAGTGGAGAGGATGAGATGTATTAGTGAAATAGTGTAGTGTACCCTTCCACGATGAGTTCTTGGGCTCCCTGGAGGTGTCACGTAATAATAATAAATTACAGATTTGTTTTTAAAATATATGATTTTACATCACAAAATTGCTGTAATGAATGAGTGACCCGTTAGATATGTAATGATCTTGCTTCTTTTTTCTGTAGACTTAGAATTATCAAGTAATTAAATGTATTTGTTCTGTATGTAATTTTTGGTATTGAGACCACATATTAATATAAAGAGTTTATTAAAAATAATCAAATTAAAAAACCTGACAAGTTTTGTGCGTTGTAAGACTTACATCATCAGGGATAATGGTACATAAAAGTTTTACACAACAAAAGCCATGGGGGTGGTTCTCTCCCTTTCTCCAGCTCTAGCCAACCTATTTATGGAAAATTTCGAAACAAATGCATTAAAAACCTATCAAAAAAGATCAAAAGTTTGGCTGTGTTACATTGATGATATTTTCATTATTTGGCTGTGAATGGTGGATGAGCTGATTGCTTTTAAGGATTATGTAAGCAACTTTCTTCCCAATATAAAATTCACTATTGAGCTAGAAGAGCATAAAAAATTACCTTTCCTAGATATTCTTGTTGAAGTAAATGAATAGGAAAAAAAGATTATCCTTCTACGTATTCAGAAAACCAACCACAACGGGAAGATTTTTAAATGCTGCTTCACACCACCATCCATTGCAAAAAATAGGCATAATTAAAACTTTGTGAGATAGGGCATACAATATATCTAGCACACCAATTAAAAGAAATGAAGAATTACACTTCCTGGTACAAAACATCACACTTAATGGTTTCGAACCTAAGATAATCAAAAAAATTCTTAATGCTGCCCCTGCAACTCCCTTACTTAAACAAGATCAAGAATGCAATCATGCTGCCATACATCAAAAATGTCATGGACAAAGTGGCTATGATGCTCTGCTAGTATAACATAAAAGTTGCATTTCTACCTTTACAAAAAATATCAAGATTCTTACATCCATCAAAACTGCCACATCACCCCATGAAAAAACCAGGCTTCTATGAGATTCATTGCTCTTTTTGGCATTTGTTATGTAGGCCAGATGGGAAGGTCGGGAGAGATCCTCATGGCTGAGCATGTAAAAGCCATCGAAAAAAGAAGGGAGCAAAAATCAGGTTTAGCATTCCACACAGCAACTACTGGCCATCAAGTACTCTGGCAACAGACAAACCAGTCACATATGTTGATAATAATTGTTTCACAAGAAAATTTAAAGAAGCTGCACAAATGCTTAGGATCCCTACACAGTGCAATAAAAATCAAGGCTTGATTTTACATCAAGTGTGGTCTGCCTTCATCAAAAATTTAACTGCCACGAATCTAGGATATTACACATGGGAACCACAGAATGTGACAACAACTAGCAATGTTTCAGCACACATACAGTAACAAATATATGATTTGTATTCTGGTTTCTCAATTATTTAATAGCTGAAGTTATTAGAAATATCTAATATGTGTAATTAATTGTCAATAAGCTTTTCTTGTGTAAAACTTTTATGTACCATTACCCCTGATGATGTAAGTCTTACGATGCATGAAACTTGTCGGGTTTTTTAATTTGTTTATTTTTAATAAACTCTTCATGTTAATATGTGGTCTCAATAACGAAAAATACCTACAGAATTGCTTAACCACAGAAACCTATGTTTATAAATGTATTTGTTGTTTTTTAAATAAAAATGATAACTATACAATAAACAAGATAATAGTTATGTGTTATTGTTTGAGTAACACTAACTGGTTGTCAGTAAGGCAGCAAAAGTTTAAATCTAGCATTGTATAACAAAAGCACAATAAAGTGTTCAAATGAAACAAAAAAAAAATCATCAATTCACAATTGGACTTTTGTTTGGATTGTAGGCATTAGGAAGAATCATCCTCCTCTTTAAGCATTTTAATGTTCTCTAGCATCTCCTGTTCCTTTTTTGCTTTCTGTAATTCATGTAAATTGCAAGTGATATAGCTATTTGTCTTTCTTGTAGATGAACTTATACATTGGTTACACATGACTTTAAATTTTTCAGGAAATGACAACGTATACTAAAATATTAAATATAATATAAATATTGGCAGGTATTTATATTATATTTATAATATAAATAATAATTATTATTTTAGTATACGTTGTCATGAAATTTTTGAAGCTGTTTGTCTATCTAGATTAAGTTAAAAGAAATGCATCTGTTTACAGTATTATGTTATTATAGCAATGTTATAGTATTATGTTACTTTGTTATAGCAAATATTTGAATTATCTGTTGCTCACTATTTTGAGATTTAAACAAGAAAAATTAATAGTACCACCTTATTAAAAATAATGTGGTACACCTTTTGGCAACTTGTATAAGTATTTTTTTATTCTTTAACGATACTTGTGACATAATGATTATTAAATATATACACGTTTACACAAGAATAATATTTAATTTGCCAAATATTTTGGTCTGAATATTACAGACCATCTTCAGTGGCTACATAGGAATAGCTTTAAAAAAACAAGGTAGAATACAAACAATTGATCATTCACACATAGAACGAGCCACGTGATGTCATATCGCTAAGTATTAGAAGAGTAAACATTTTTAAAGTCATAATTAAAGATTTTAATTCAGAAATTCATGTAATAATCTTAAATAACATTAGACTAATATAGGAAATTTACATAAATAAATAAATAAAATTAATGTGTTATCCTGATTAAACTTTCTCAAATTTTTGATATAGATATACAGTCATTACGATTCAAGTTAGGACTTTGAAGTAAGGCCTCCACACTTTCTTTAAATAAACGTTCAAATTTGTAGCGACATCTGTGTAGGAGGAGAGTCTTGGACCAAAGGATGTTGTGGCTTGTTTCTATTTCGTGCTGAGCTAATCCAGATTTCTCGGATTTGTTGTGTTGAATGGATGATTGATGCTCTTGAATTCTTTTTTCTATAGATCGTCCAGTTTGTCCAAAGTAGGAAAGATTACAATCACACGGAACTTGATACACACCAGGTAGAGACATAGTTAAGCATTTATCTTTAGATGAAGGAAAATGGGTGGATAATTTGTTAATAGGTGTATAAGTGGCTGTTAAATCATATTTCTTTAGAATTCCTGAAATTGGTTCTGAAATCCCGGAAATGTAAGGAATTGGAACTCGACGTATTGAATCTGTTCTGTGTTGGATTGTAAGAATCGAAAAGATGTTGTGTACTCTTTTCGGAGAAGCCATTTAGTTTCATGTGATGTTTGATAGCCGAAAGTTCTTTCTGTAATAAATGAGAAGTTGAACAATTAGTTTTGGCTCGTTGAATTAAACATTTTAATTCCTGTTTTTTGACAAGGATGATGAGCAGATTCTTTGAGAATATAACGACCTGTGAAAGTTGGTTTTCTGTAAACTGCTGTTGTAAGAATACCAGAAGGTGAATGGATGAGAAGGATGTCTAAAAAGGATAACTTGTTGTCTTTTTCAATTTCCATGGTAAACTTTATACAAGGATGTAAGGAATTGATACTGCTTAAAAGGAAGGTAAGGAGTCTCTGTCGTGAGACCACACAGTAAAGATGTCATCTATATATCTAACCCAAAAGGATGGCTGAGGGAATATAGATGAGAACAGGACTTCTTCTAGATGTTCCAAATAAAAGTTGGCAAGAGCAGGAGAGAGTGGACTTCCCATGGAGATGTTCCTTCCTTGTAAAATTTGTTTTGACATAAGAAGTATCCAGAGTGCATTACAAAATCAGATAACTTTATAATATCTTGTGGGAAGATGTCAGCAAGTAATTCTAAAGTGTCTCTTTGAGAGGTACATTTCGTATATAAAGATTCTATATCAAAACTAACCATAAGATCTGTAGGTTGTAAAGTGATGTTTTTCGATTTATTTAAGAAATCAGAAGAGTTTTTCAAAAAAAGAGTGTGAGTTGTCAATGTGTGATTTCAATAATTTAGATAGATATTTGGCTATGCGATAAGTAGGAGAATCAATACAATCCACTATAGGGCGAAGAGGAATATCTGTCTTGTGTATTTTAGGTTTCTCTTCTGATTTCTTAAATAAATTGAAAAACATTGCTTTATCGACTATCAGGATAACACATTATTATTTTTTTAAATTTTTTTTATGTAAATTTCCTATATTAGTCTAATGTTATTTATTTCTGAATTAATATCTTTAATTATGACTTTAAAAATGTTTACTCTTTTAATACTTAGCGATATGACATCTCACAGCTCATTCTATGTGTGAATGATCAATTGTTCGTATTCCACCTTGTTTTTTTAAAACTATTCCTATGTAGCCACTGAAGATGGTCTGTAATATTCAAACCGAAATATTTGGCAAATTAAATATTATTCTTGTGTAAACGTGTATATATTTAATAACTCGTATAAGTAAATATGACCTGTCCATTGCTTCTACCTTAGTATCACCATTTCTGGGTAGTGGCCCTTCCCTTAATGCATAGCAATATACATGTCTGCAGGGAGATGTATATTGCTATGCATTATGGGAGATACTGAGACAAGGAGTGATGAGAGCTTGGTTCACTTTTACTACGAGTTGTCTCAGTCCTGAAGATACTTCAGATGCAAACTTTGTTTTCTTACACTTGGATAAAGGATTAAACTAAATTTATTATAATCTAACCAAATGAAAATAAACTTCCAACTAATGTGATCATCTCAGTGTTTTTATTAATTTTTAGCAGGCAATATATTTTGACTTTTGGGTTAAATAACATAATGAATTCTAAAATTAAATAATACTTAAGTGTAATAATGATCCTTTGACATTTCTCCCTTCTTGTTTGGAATGAATATATAATAGCCATAGTTTTTTTTTTTGTTTTAATAACAGACACAGTTAACTTCAAGGGATAAATGTTATTATTATGTAGCATCTCTGCATCTGTGGAATTCAAGGACTCATTGTCAGAGGGCCTGGTATTTTTGTCTGTTAATTATGAATATGGTCTTTGGCCAGTTTGCCCATATGTGGGATGAAAAACCATTGTTTCTAGAGGGTGGGGTGAAGGACCCTGCTCCCTCCATATGAGATTGACTAACTCACCTTCATTTGAAGAAGTTTTTGAGTCTTGTCTGATCAGATTAGGTTTGATTCTCATCAGGACAAGAATCAAATATTATCCAGTTGTTATAATTGTCATTGCGATGGATTTAGTGATATATTCTAAGTAGTATTTTAATTTAGGATTATTTATTAGTAAGCTTATAAAAACATTTCAAAATTTGAATTGTAGTTGGATAACATCTGTTTTCTTTCATTTCAGAAGAGCGTTTCGTCGCTTTTATCAGAAGTTTATCGAGATGGTTTATCCAACAGAAGATATTTACATAGAATGATAATTAATGCCCCTATGTATATTTTTATTTAAAGTTGTATAATTAAAGTACTTCATCTACTTGGATGTATAAGGCAGCTTACTTGTATGCCCAGTGTAAATATACGTAAGGATAACTGCAGCAGTATATGCTGCTGTTTAACTCACATTACAGAACTTTGTTTTGATTGTTAAATGTTTAAAATTTTGAATAGAATTTAAATATGAAGTTCATATTTATTCACTGCAGATTTAGGATGCCCCCAAAAAAACTTAAGGCATCATTCGGATATACTCAAGGATTTGTAAATTTTATCATCACGAAATAAATAACACAATTTCCAAGACTAGTAATTGATTTAATTTTAATTTTTGTTTCAAGCAAGAGCAATTGATTTATTCTTATGTGATATGGGATGCTAGCTTACCCAAATTTTAAAGATGTAGACTTAAATTGTATTCATGTGACATATATTTTATTTTTTTGCAAAGTTATTGGTCATATTGATTCTAGTGTAGATACTATAATTGCATCCAAAGTAGTCCTGAGTGGTTCTTGATACATTGATCCAGAATTAATTATAAATTTTAATTTTTACACCATAGTCCATTCTATAACTAGTCTAACCACAAGACAATAGATGTACAATTTATTCTTATTGTACAGCTTAAAAACCTCTGTGCCTATCAAGTTTAGCATTCTGTTATTTTTATATGGAATGTGGGGATAGCATAGTAGTGCCCTAAAGCATTTCATGATTTCATCTACACTGTAATTTCTTCTGTCAGTGCACACTAGGTTAACTGAGATTTTTCTAACCATATGCTATGCTTCCATTTCTCACCTTCTATTGCCTTTTCTCTGTCTTTCTATGCACCATTGCTATTGTGCCTTTCTGTTGCTTCACAGATTTAAAGTCTTACTAATGGTTGTCTCCTCAGTGATTGTTACTGGTTGAACTTTCTGAATAAATTAGGATTCATATTATAGATGTCTGCTGTCTTAAGAATTTTATGTATTCATCAAGTTATAGTTCAGTATTTTTAAACTGAAGGCTATAATTTTATGTTTATTATTGACACTAGTCCATCTTTGCTATCCTGTATTAGATTATGCCTTTTGTAAGCTACTTACTTAATGGTTGCACCAAGCTTTGGGATTCTAAGAATTAATAATACTTATATGAAGGTAAAAAGTTAAATCAGTGCTGTAGTAGTTTCATATTCTGTACTCTTTTTAAACTCTTTTTTTTAAATAATTTGCTTATAGAAAATTATTCAATCACATAGTGTTATTTTCTAGAATTAAGAATGAAGCAAGAATAATATGTGAGAACTGAAAGCTGTGTTTAAAGGATAACTGCTGCAGTTATCCTTTTCTGATGGTATTTTCCAGTTAGGCAGCAGATGGCTCTAACAACTTGAAAGCTTGTCTTCCAAAATGTTCCAGTTCCTCATTGGTTTATATTAGTCCTAATCTCATTGACCTTGTTATAGTTGATAGTGATGTTTTCCCACTGGCTCAAGACATGAGTTTACAGAGGATTTGAAATAGGAACCAATCACTATTTAGTTTTGAGCAGGAAAAAATTGAATTTCATATTGAAAAGAAGAGTGTGTAAGGATGTTTTAAAATGAATCAAGGTTCAGCAGCTTGCAGAGGTGAACTATAGACTAAAATACACAAACATCATTGAAGGATAGAAGTCTGTGAAGTAGCATCCTCCCAGCTGATGAAATTCCATACTTTTCATTTAAGATGTATTATCTCTAAAACTTTATTTACATTTACAGTAATGGTAATGGAATGTGAATTTGAGGTATGTGTTTGGTATGCTTCCTTTATTGTAACTAGAAATGAACACCTCTGTAAATCTACAGGTGAATACATTATTTATTACAGTGGTTTATACAGTTGTGATGAAATGACCTAATTAGAAAAATTGAGGCTATGATTTTCAAGCATCTTCATGCCAGTTCAATAGAAAATAGTTTTCATGTCAATAGATATATAAGCACACATCATTTTTAAAGGTAAGACTATCATAGAAATGATACTTAAGAATGAAGCAATAATAATGAAGTTTTAAAACCTCTTCAGTTAACAGTAGATCAGATATCTACTATTTAAACAAGAGACAGAAGAAAAGGAGATGCTGTATTAAAAATATTGCTAGCCATAACTGTTTGCTAGAAATTATGCAGTTGAAATTCTTATAATACAATATTATATTAGAAGAACAGCATTATATAAACACTGAACTCATTAATTTAGTATATAACATTTATTATCATAGCTAACAAAGTATGTTGTGTGGATGTTGCATCATTCTTTTTCATTTGGAAAGACCTAGGTTTTCATGTGAAAATACCATCTAGGATGTGAGAAATTTTTTTTTATTAGTGCTTTTCAGCTGAAGGTGAGTTAGCTGTTCTCATCATACTGAGGGATGGGAGAGTTTTTCATCCTGCAGAACCAAGAGACTAGAAAATTAATAGACACATATACTGGTCTCCTACAAACTAAAGTTCATGGTAGAGAAAAAGAAAAAAAAAAGGAATAAAAGTAGAGAGAGAGTGTGTGATACAATTAAAATCTGTAATCTGCTGCAGAGTGAGAGAGAGAGAGAGAGGATAGGCACATAATTGCTAAAAATTAGGACCTGAATCTCATAATATCATTTACAATTTTTTTCCCCCACATCTCTGCAAAATCTGATCATAGCTCGTGCATGCATGCACAAAGTAAATGCTGCTTAAGATTAGAAAACATTGGTCATTGCATACTGTTTGAATGCATTTGTGAAGAGGCAGGACTGGTCTACTAGTTTCCAAAAAGTTAAGGCTAAAAAAAAAGTGTTACCTGTTTACTCCTCTTGGGAGTAAGAAGGCATTCGAGGATTATTTACTATATAATAAAGTTGAAACATGCACTACTGTTGTTCAAGGCATTGCTGCTGAAGTCATTTTCACATGAAGTTTTTTTTTTTACTATTTCACATAATTGCAGTTTCTAAATTCAATCAGCGAATGGAAATCTTTACTGAACTGGAAGTCATTGTGACAAATGTCTCTTCATGCTAAGCTATGTCTACAGTTATTCTTCAGAAGTTAATAATAGCAAAACAAATAATAGACTTGCTATTGTTGGCATTCCCACAATTATGCTGCCTCAGAACTTACATGTGTACGCTTTGATTTCTACACTTACTTTATAATCCTTCTTATAAAAGTCAAAATATTCTTTTGTTGCAGTCTTATTTTAATTATCAATAAGGATGGTGAACTTAATCACACAGCAAAATCTGATACAAAAAAAAATCATGCAATTCATTATTTTGCCAGATTCAAGATAATCTGGCTGTTATAAACTGCTATGATGAACTTCACCTTAGACTCATTAGCTACTCATTTATTCCACTCTAGCACATTCAGTGAATATGATGCTTCTACGGATAGGTTTGACTTTTTTTTTTTTAGTACATTCAATTTACTGTAGCAAACTACTGAAGAATCCATGGCAAAATCTCTACACAGCTATAGTGCTCTTCTGATTCACTATTGCAGACTGTCTGCTATAACAAACTATTCTTGTGGTTCCCTGAAATGAGAATCAACTCTATATCAATGAGTAATTCAGTAAGCAAATTTCACATTAATCATAGTATTGGTATGTTAAATCTGATCTGTTTACACATCAAATCCTGCTTAATGCATTACAAAATTATAAACAAATAATAGAATAGGAAATAAATCTAAAACAGTGAATTAAAAGTTGGGTCAGGGTAAATTTAATGAATACAGTGTAGGCCTAAAGAAAAGTTCAGTTGAGAATTTCTTTCCACTTATATTATATTTCTTAGTGGCAGATTTTCTTTGTGATACTTGTACTGCAACCATGTTTTCTTAAATTTATGAAGTGGGATAAGTTTCATACACTGGAGGAAACTTTAAGGATGCCTTATGCTTTTGCATGCAATAATAACATTATCATTGTGATACTCTTTTTATAGTTGGAGCAGGGGGTGATTCACAGAAATTTATATACAGATCTTTAACCTTCTCAATGTGCCATTCAATATAGACTTATTTTCCACACCAGCTGTCATACCATCTCAAACTCATTCACACTAGCTGCACTCACTACTTCAACAGACAAACTGTTCCATTTACTCACTGCCCTGTGAGAGAAGAAACTAGCTCTTGCCCTTTTCTTAACTGCACACAAACTTAACTTCCATGGATGTCCTCCTTTTTCTCCCCCACTTTCATATAATGAAAAATTTTATGAACTGATATACTATGACCCCTCCTTCTCCTGTCTACCAGTGCCTGCAGCCATCATACTCTCAATCTATCTTTGTAATATATATACCATAATCCCAATATCATTTTTGTAACTCTTCTCTCCACCCTTTCCTTAGCTTTTTTATTCACTCTGGACCCAGACCAAATCTGTGTATAGTAGCACAGGTGCTGTCTTATCAAGAGACAAAATCACTTCCATATCTTTACATGTCAATGTTTGTTTCATCATTGCAATTATTCTTTGGGTTGTTTTTGCAATGTGACCCTTGAACTTCAAATTCCTGTTTACCGTAACCCCAAGATCTCTAGTTTTGTCCATTACTTCAAGCATAATTCTGCCAGTACCAGTACAGTATGCATTTGGATATCATCTCATCATGCCAAATTTTAATGCCAAACTTACAGCTGCTATTCAGTTTAGTTAGAGAATCCTAGAGACATGCGCTGAATGTATTTAGGAGTTTATCATCTGCATATAAAATAAAATACAAAAAAAAAAAAAAAGCAGAAATACACCTATTGGAATATAGCCACCTGGAATGTGAGAAGTATCCACCACAAAATCATAGAACTGGACCAAGCACTAGAAGAAAGAAATGTAAAAATAGCAGTAATTACAGAATCTAAAAAAAAGCAGAGAGGAACAGACGAAACTGAAAATTATATCTATATATACAGTGGGGTAAAAGCAGAAGAGAGAGCTAAATCTGTAATGATCTTTCTGCATAAATCTCTTAGAAACAGTATAATCCATTACAACTTTTGGAGCGATAAAATAATGGAAATGAGAATTAAAATAGACAGAGGCTATATGACAGTAATTGGAACTTATGCACCTGAAGAAGGAAAAGAGGAGGACTCAGAAAACTTCTACACCCAACTGCAGAACATATTAAATAAGACCAATCCTAAGGATCACATTTTGGTAATAGGAGATCTCAACGCAAGAATTGGCAATAAACCATATAAACCAAACATAGGACCTATCAGAGAACGTAACTGTAATAGAAATGGAAATAGATTAAGAGATTTTACTATAAGCAATAACCTTAAAATAATGAACACCTTCTTCAAACATAAAGACATCCACAGATACACCTAGGAAGCAAGAGACACAAGAAATATTATTGATTGCATAATCAGCAATATCAAAATGTCAAAAATGATAATAGATACAAGAGTATATAGAGGATCTGAAATAGAATCAGATTATTACCTTTTAATTGGAAAAATAAAATGGGAACCAAGATGGAAAACAACAAAAAAGCATAAGAAAAATAGAAATTTTGAATCTTTCAAAGTTAGACTTTTGGATGATAGTAGTATTAAAGACTTGTACCAAAAAAGAATAAAGAACTGGATGACAAGTATAAAACAAAATCAGAACATAGAAGAATGGTCACCTAAAAACCATAATGACAAAAGCTGCAAAAGAAAGTTTAGGAACAAAGAAAAAGAGGTCTTAGGGACTGGGATGATGAAATTAAATGCATTATTGAAGAAAAGAAAAAAAGTATATAAAAAAGCAAAAAAAAACTGGCTCAACCTAAAAACAATAGAATCAAAAATCGAATACAGCAGAAAAAAAGCAATAGCAAAAGCAGCATGCAGGAGAATAAATAGAAACAGATGGAACAATTTTGTAACAAAATTAGAGAGAGACTGTACACTCAAAAGACCTAATGCATATAAAATCCTCAAAGATCTAAGCAATGAAACTAGAGAAAAAGCAGATATTAATACCATTAAAATAGAAACATGGCAAAATTACTACCAAGATGTATGGTATGATGAAAACATTCAAAACAGAAAACTACCCTTTGTAAACATCTCTGATAACTTTGAAAACATCACTCTAGAAGAATTAACAGAAGCATTAACCCAAGGTAAAACAGGAAAAGCTCCAGGAGAAGACAATATAAACTTGGAACTTATCAAATATGCAGGACTTGAATTCTCACTCAGATTACTTAACTTTTATAATATGATCTGGAAAGAAGGAAAATGCCCACAAGATTGGACCAAAGCAATAGTTATTCCCATCTACAAAAAAGGACACAAATCTGATTGTAACAATTATCGTGAAATCAGCTTACTTAGTACCTGTTATAAAGTATATGCAAAAATCTTGGCATATAAACTTAAATGTATAGTAGACCCAAAATTAATAGAACAAAATGGATTCAGAAAAGGCAGGTCTTGCATAGACTCTGCATTTATGTTAAAATTATTAATTGAAAAACACAGAGAAATGAACATAGAAACACACATAGCTTTTATAGATTACACCAAAGCATTTGATAAAATTATCAGAGAAAAACTGGGAAATCCTAGAAGAATATGAAATGCCAAACCAACTCTTTAGAGCCTTATATAATATCAAGATAATAAAATATCTGTGAAGTACAATCATTCAACATCAAGCTGGAAACCAATAAATCGAGGAGCACGTCAGAGTTGCCCTCGCTCACCAGTTTTATTTAATATATACATAGATAAAATCATAAAAGAATGGAAGATAACTAATGAAGGAGGATTCAAGATGAACTGTAACACCAGATTAGCTACTCTTCTTTTTGCTGATGACCAAATAATCCTTGGAAATAATGAAGATGAACTACAAAAATCATTATGGAGTCTAAATAATCTGATAAAAACATATGGTATGGAAATATCAACAGACAAAACAAAAGTCATGGCCTTCAAAGGTGCTAATCCAATAAGATGCAAAATAGTAATAAACAACAAAATAATGGAGCAAGTAAATAGATTCAAATATTTAGGTTGCACAATATCATATGAAAATGAAGCTGATATAGAACCAAAGATATCAAACTTTTTAAAAGTAACAGGCATTATAAATAAAATTTTTAAACACGAATAAGAATCTACAATACAGTAGCTAAACCAAGTTACTTTATGGCAGTAAGATATGGACAATAAAAAAAAAAAGCAGATGAAAGAAGAATCATCCGAAATGAAATTTCTGCGCAGAACTGAAGGAGTCACAATAATGGACAAAATGAAAAGCAGCAAAATCAGAAAAAAACTTGGAATTACAACCTCCCTATTATAGAGAAAAATGGAAAGAACACATACTAAGAATGAATAGAAGCAGAATACCTAAACAAATTCTAAATTACCAACCAAAATGTATTCGCTCATCGAGTAAGACATTTTGAAGAGGAAGACCCTTAAAAAGATGGAATTGAGTTCGGAACAGGCCACTTGGCCTATAAGCCTGGAAAGGAAGGAAGATCATCTGCTTAAAGCAAAGAGCTAAGTTTGATATCTCTGATTCTAATACTAGCTTTACTGCCACTATGTTTCATAATGCAATCCATATAGAAGATGCATAAGAGTGTGCATCTTTGTCATGCATCAAACCATCTTCCTGTATTTCTTTCAGTTCTAACTGCTGACTTATAACTTAAATATTCTATGACTTATACTTAAATGTTCTATTCACCCCATTTTGAAAAACTATTCTCTGGGTACCTTCAGGTGATGCCTTTTCCAGATGTACAAAACTTAAGTACAGATTGTTGTCATGTTCCCATGATTTCTTAACTATTTGTTGTAAAATGAAATTTTGATCTTGACAACCTCTATTTGGCCTGAACTCAGCTTGTTCTTTTCTTTTCAAGTGTGCTTGCATAAATCGTACCTGGAACTCTTAAAAGAGAAATTTCTATGGAATTCTCACATTTAACTTTGTTCCCAGTTTTATAAATGGGAACTATGAGAGCACTACCCTAGTAATTTAGAATGCAGCCTTCTGACCATGTCCTCTGAATTATGCAATGTAGCCACTGCAGAATTTTTATAGCTTGATATTTGAGCCCTTTCTGGTCAAATACTACTATAGCTACCTTTCCACATTTCATGCTTTTGATAGCTTTTTCTACTGCTTTTCTGTTATATTGGTTTCATTTACAGTGTTTCAAAGTAATTACTCTAGATAGCTATCATATCTTCTTTTTTTTGGCACCTTTATCACCTTTGATTTTTTTTATAGTACTCTCCTTCATTTCTAAGTTTTTTCAATAGCCTTCAGAACATTTTCCACTCTCCTGATATTTATCTTGTATATTTTTACTAAAGTCTTCTCATAACTTTTATTTAGCTACTTTTTTACACATAGCTTAACTGTCTTACATTTTTCTCTGTACTCTTTTAGAGCATCTGCCACCTTTTTTTTGCGGAGCTTTCAGTATGGTTTCTTTTTTCTCTTCCAGGACAGTGGACACAGTCCTGGAAGAAAAACTTTAACTTCTTGTGTCCACTATGGTGTTCTTAGTTTTTCTGTTCTTGGAGACAACTTCACCACATACCTTGAATAAAAAGAAATCATAATAAATGAATATAAATAAAACTTTTAATATTATCAATTATGTCCTGCATGCCATAGCCTCATCTAATAAAATGTCATTAATTTATTTCAAGTATTGTTAATTTATTCAAGTACTGTTTATTTATTTATTATTGATCTGTTATCAACCGAATAGTAGTAATAATGCTTCAGAAATAAGAATTATGACATTATTATTATTATTATTATTATTCCGTGACACCTCCAAGGAGTCCAAAGACTCATTGAGGGAGGGCACCTATTCTAAAACTCTGTCTCCACTACTCCATCACTAACTACAGCAAACCGCATCATCTACACCATCTAATGCCCACCACCACTGGTATTTTCATAGACAACCAAACATCCATTCCCATGGTGGGATTTGAACCCACAGCCTTTTGGCTGGAGAGCAGATACTCTGACCACTTGGCCAACCAGGCTGGCATTAATTTACTTACAGTACTTATGCTGGACCATTCAGCAACAACTTTAAAAACCTTTGTCCTAAAGCTGAATCATCTCTCAAGTGTCTTTTTTTTTTAACATAATTAGAAGAGCAGTGCCCTGTTGGAACTCTTGTAGACAGGCTTATACGTTGGTTATGCATTATTAAAACACTTAAGGAATAGAACAACGTAGTTAAGGATATAAATTAAATTAAACTTTAATAAATATTTTCCGATATTTCGGCAACGTCACGTTGCCATTTTCTAAAGGAACTTACAAAAAAGTTACTTGCACATAGGCACTACAACACAGAAACTGGGAATGAAGAGATGAAGCTATTGTTCTCTTAACAATCCTGATGGTGCCCTCTAGCGGGCTAAGTAGGTGTTCTTGGCTGTTGGGCTGAAGGTCTGCAGATGTAGGCCTCCCAAATTTGGGGCAGTCGCATACAACCAAATTTGTTGAAGTTTGGAGAATTTCTTAGGGCTGAGGCTGATTCCATAAAGAGTCTTTCAAATTTGTATTTGCGACGGTGTATCACTGTAGCTTTCTTCCACCGTATTCTGTGGCATGTATCCAGAGCATGGTCCGCAAGCTCAGAATGACTGTATTTGTGAAAACGGATGTAGTCCTTGTGTTCTGAAATTCTGATATTCGCTGTCCTGCCTGTTTGGCCAAAGTAAGACAGTTTACAACTGCAAGGGACCTGGTAAACACCAGGTAGGTCTAGGGGAAGTGGTTGATCTTTAGTGGAGCGGATAAGGGATGCCAATTTTCTGTAAGGTTTGTAACAGGAGGTCAGGTCATGTTTTTTTAAGATTTTGGTAATCTTTTCCGAGGTGCCTCGGATGTAGGGAATGGTGATGGATTTAGAGTAATCCTTGTTGTGTGTGTGTGTGTGTGTGGGGGGGGGGATCTGTGGTTTGTAGGTTCTAATATTTTTTTTTTTTTTTTTGATTTTTTTGGGGGGTAGCCATTGGCTGAGAAAACGTTGAGGATGTGATTTAGTTCAGTGTTTAGGGCCAAGTCGTTTGAACAGATTAGTTTAGCCCTGTTGTATAGTGTTTTTACTACTCCATATTGTTGTGAGGGGGGGGAATTGTTGGTGAATGTATCTGCCTGTATGGGTGGGTTTTCTGTAAACTGAGAAAACCAAGGATCCATTAGGCTGGCGGGTGACTAGTGTGTCTAGGAAAGGGAGGCTGTTGTTTTCCAGAGTGAATTTTCCAAAACCTGCTACCAACAAGGTAATCAACCTTTCTTCAGTCACACTGAAGCCTGAAGCACTCAACGCGCTGTCACGTGAACACAACTTCGCCATTGCTCCCAATAAAACACCTAGTGAGGATATTATGATCCAGATCGAGCGTGGAATCCGCCACCTTCCACATCAAGTCGCCAACAGTGTAAGACTGGATGTAGCCTGTGTCCTTTCCAAAGCAAGACCACCAAAAACCAACATATCAAACAAGGAATATAAAGCTCTACAGGAAATGAAGAATAATAAAGAATTAGTTTTCACCAAAGCGATAAGGGAAATGCAACTGTAATACTTAACCAAAAGGACTACACAGGTAAGCTGAATGCTCTTCTATTAGATCGGGCCACTTACCTCCTTATCAATTACAATCCCACCAACTCTCAAATTAGAAAACTTCACAGGCTCCTTAAGAGAGTCACTTCTTGGCCTGTAGAAGTTACCAACAGATTAAAGCCGTTTAACTCTATACCCCCCCCCCCCCCATATTTACAGACTCCCAAAAATACACAAAGAAAATGTGCCATTACGTCCCATAGTGGATGGCATTGATTCCCCCACATACAAATTAGCTAAACATTTGGCCAAAGAGCTCACACACTATACTGGCAACACACCATCACACATAAAAAACTCAGCCCATTTCAAAGCCAGCATAGAAAACCTTATACTCCATCATACTGACATAATGGTCAGCTTTGATGTGTCCTCTTTATTTACAAATGTCCCACTCAAGGAAACTTTAGAGCTAATCCAAGCTAAATTTTCTCCCGATATCTCACCTTATTTCAGTTCACAATGAACTCAGGCTATTTCGTTTGGCAGGGAAAATTCTACAAACAAATAGAGGGCACAGCCGTGTGTTCACCACTCTCCCCACCCTTGGCCAATTTCTTTATGGAGACCTTTGAAGAAAAAGCCTTAGCCTCTGCCCCACAAAAACCAACCATATGGCTTCGCTACGTTGATGATGTGTTCGCTATTTGGCCACATGGCTCTGAAACACTTCTCTCCTCCTTAACACACTTAAACAACCAACACCCCAGAATCAAATTCACTCTGGAAAAAGAGGAAAACAGCAGCCTCCCTTTCCTAGACACGCTAGTCTCCCGCCAGCCTAATGGATCCTTGGTTTTCTCAGTTTACAGAAAACCCACCCATACAGGCAGATACATTCACCAACAATCCCCCCCCCACCACCACACACACACACAACAAATATAGAGTAGTGAAAACACTATACAACAGGGCTAAACTAATCTGTTCAAACGACTTGGCCCTAAACACTGAACTAAATCACATCCTCAACACTTTCTCAGCCAATGGCTACCCCCCCAAAAAAATCCAAAAAATATTAGAACCTACAAACCACAGATTCCCCCCCCCCCCCAACAAGGATTACTCTAAATCCATCACCATTCCCTACATCCGAGGCACCTCGGAAAAGATTACCAAAATCTTAAAAAAACATGACCTGACCTCCTGTTACAAACCTTACAGAAAATTGGCATCCCTTATCTGCTCCACTAAAGACCAACCACTTCCCCTAGACCTACCTGGTGTTTACCAGGTCCCTTGCAGTTGTAAACTGTCTTACTTTGGCCAAACAGGCAGGACAGTGAATATCAGAATTTCAGAACACAAGGACTACATCCGTTTTCACAAATACAGTCATTCTGAGCTTGCGGACCATGCTCTGGATACACGCCACAGAATATGGTGGAAGAAAGCTACAGTGATACACCGTAGCAAATACAAATTTGAAAGACTCTTGATGGAATCAGCCTCAGCCCTAAGAAATTCTCCAAACCTCAACAAATTTGGTTGTATGCGACTGCCCCAAATTTGGGAGGCCTACATCTGCAGACCTTCAGCCCAACGGCCAAGAACACCTACTTAGCCCGCTAGAGGGCACCATCAGGACTGTTAGGAGAACAATAGCTTCATCTCTTCATTCCCAGTTTCTGTGTTGTAGTGCCTATGTGCACGTAACTTTTTTGTAAGTTCCTTTAGAAAATGGCAACGTGACGTTGCCAAAATATCAGAAAATATTTATTAAAGTTTAATTTAATTTATATCCTTAACTACGTTGTTCTATTCCTTAAGTGTTTTAATAATACCCTGTTGGAAATTTCTATGTTGACATATATAATATGCATGGAACAGTTATGAGTCTTTAACTGAATCCTTTGCTTCTCTGTTTCAAGTGGAAGTGGAAAGAAAACTGACTGGATATTACTTCTAATTAACCAGTTCATGTCAGGAGTAATTGGAAATCTCTTACTGCCACTTTGATCTTCTGGCAGAGCAAGAGAAAGCATTTTGCCACATCACAGTTTCCATGTTTGTGTATCAGTGAATGTGCCATTTATTGTGGCACATCCACTGATATCATTTAACAAAATCTACATAGAAGGATGGAAAATGGATGTGTTTTTGGATATATTAGAAAACAATAATTAAGGAGAACATTATATTTGGTTGTTATATTTATTATTATTATTATTATTAAGAGAGACCTCCAGGGAGTCAGAAACTCATCGAGGGAGGCTACACACACACACACCCACACACACCAGCTATCATGCTTATTCTTGAATTCATTCACACTGCTTGCACTCGCAACATCCAACGGCAATCCATTCCAATCATGCATCATCCTCTGAGAGAAGAAACTAGCTCTCACCCCCTTCTTAGCAGCCTTCATTCTCAGCTTCCAAGGATGCCCTCTCGTCCTTGCCCCTCCCCTCCATAAATTGAAAAATTTCATCAACTGAAATCCCATATGACCCTTTCAAAAGTTTGTAAATCTCAATCATATCACTCCTCTTTCTCCTGTTTGCTATTGTCTGTAGTCTACAAATTCTCAATCTGTCTTCATAATCAGTATTCCACAATTCTGATATCATTTTTAACTCTCTCCAATATATCAGAATCACAATTAACCAGGAGACCAGACCTGCATACAGTAGTCCACGTGAGGTCTTATCAAGGCTTTGTAAAGAGGCAAAATAACATCCTGTGAACATTTGTTTCAGCATTGCAATTATCTTTTGAGTTGTATTTGCAATTTTTGCCGCATGGCCCCTGAACTTCAACTTCCTATCTATTAACACTCCAAGATCCCTAGCCTCATCAGTTTCTTCTAGCCTAATCCCACCAATATAATACAACATTGGATATCTAATCACGCTGAAGTGAATGGCTTTACATTTATTGATGTTGAACTGGCACCCATTTTCCCATGCCCACAATTCCAGCCTATATAAATCATTCTGCAAGTACTGCTTATCGGCAGCATTCCTGTTTACTACCTATCTTTGCATCATCAGCAAATAGCTGTATGTCGCTTGTCAAATCCTTCCCAATATCATTAATGTACAGATTGAATAACAGTGGACCAATCACTGATCCATGTGGTACACCACTAGTTACCTTAAATCTTGCAGACTCACATCCCCTGTATACCACTTCTTGATATCTGTCAGTCAGCCATCCTCTTATTCATGTTAATATTCTATAACCCAAACCCATTTTCTTCAATTTATGCAGCAGTCTGCCATGCTGTATTCTGTCAAAAGCCTTAGCAAAATCCAAAAGTATCATGGTGTATCCATTTCCCTTGTCTAGTTCAATGGTAACATTGTTATGGAATGTGAGCAAGTTGCGAAGTAGAGATTCGCTGTCAACCCATTTCTGAATGCAAACCCTAACCAATTTTTCCAGAATCTTCACCATCACCACTCCTGAGATACTAATTGGTCGATAGTTGGATACATCGGTCTTTGTACCACCCTTGTACAATGGAATTACCATACATTCCTTCCATTCCTGCAGAATCTTCCCTGTTCTGAGACTCATATTAAACAGCCTGGTCAAAGGAATGGCCAGCTCAGTTGAACACTCTATTAGCACATGTGCTGATATCCCATCTGTCCCTATTACTGAATTTTTATTCAATTTGTGCAACAGCTCTAATACCTCATCCTCATACACCTGTGTTTTTTCATCTAGTGAAGAGGTAACAGTGAGCTCAATGTTGCATACACCAGGTTGATAGCTTTTAACAAAATGGGCACTCATTAACTGAACAACTTCTTCTACATCTTTAACCCTCATGCCATCTGGATTTAGAAGAGTTATTCTTTCCTATCCATTCTTTCTTTTACTTGCATCATATCAAATAGAATTCTTGTGGGTTATCTTTAGCACGAGTTTCTTTTCATATTTTGCTTATTTTGACTTTGCTTACCGTACAACAGTTGTGACTATTCTAGCCTGCTGCTTATAATTTTCATTACGGACATCATCCTTATGCACACGGTATTCCTTCCACACCGTCCTTTTCTTACAAATCTCTTGCTTAATAAGATTTACACATCCATTTGACTCCTACCTATTTATTCTTCGAACTCTCAGGACACATTCTGATATCTCATCATTCAAGTGTTGTTTAAATGCTTCCCATGCTGTCGATATTCTTCCCATCCATCAATTGATCCCATTCCACTGAACTCAGTATACTCCTCAATTAGTTGTAATTTCCTACTCTGTAGTTCAGCATGTAACCTTTTCTGAATGGAACATTCATAAACTTAGTCACTTCCCAAGTAAGTACCGCATGATCACTGTCACCAACCATAGGCAGAATAATTACATCTTTAACTGAAATGCTCTCGGACACTATATAATCAAATCTAACACTCTTTGCCCTTGAGTTCCTTCTGTCACATGCTGCTTGAAGAAGTTGTCCCACAACAGCTCAATAAATGTATTTTCATTCTTCTCATGAGCTTCTACTGCTACCCAATCAATATTTGGATAATTAAAGTTTCCCATTATGATTACTCTTTTCGCACTCATCTTTTCTATTTGGTGATGCATTTCTTCAACACTAGCAACCGATCCACCAGGTCTGTATCAACACTCCACTATGTAATTGATCTTGTTAGATTCCATCTCACACCAGAAGGCTTCGAACTCACTGCCACATGAAATATTGTTAGTAGTAGTACTACAATCATAGGTCTCAACTCTAACTGGATTCAAGTCATCCGATATCATTAGCAGCACGCCCCTCCTCTCTATCCTTCCTAAAAATACTGTACCCTTTACACTCAATACCAGTTGGTAGGTCTGATTCTGATAGCCAGGTCTCACTAATACCTACAATCTGAGGTCTCAACTCTATTCCTTTGTTTTTGATACTCCTAGCATTCGTGTACAGACATAATAATCTACCTGTTTGTTCTTTTGTGTTGTCTTGTTTGCAGGCTGCCTGACACAGTTGGATGACTTGCAGATTTCTATTCTTCTCTAATGCCTTATACATGTAGACATCTTTGTTCACATTTGATGGGTCCGAGCTGGACAAACACAAACATGAAATCATTGAAATTGTTCTCTTCTCTTTAACATTTCCATGACAATCATTATATGAACTATCATTAATGAGCTGTTTGAGAATGGAAGATATAATTGACAGAAAAAACAGGCAAGAATAGAAACACTTTCATTACTGGCAAATGAATTATTAATAATTTACTTTTGTGTTATGAGATGTGTATGTGCATCCTATAAGTTGTTGGTTGGAACAAATAATGTGATCCTATAAACTATAGACATGCATATTTGCATTTATGATGGGTATAAATTAAAAAAAAAATAAACATATTAGGAGAGAGGAATTTGTTTGCAAAATATAAATAACCAAACAGTAATAAGGCTGTATACATTAGGTAGCTCAGCAAATAACTATAAGGAGTGGCTAAGCCAAATGAACTAACATATATGTCGATCAGGTGATTCATCTAGTTGTAGTAGGAATACGTGATGGAGCAGCAAATCGTGTTGTGCTTGTTATGGGTATTACTTTGTTTTGTTTATATTTTGCTTTGTTTTCTAAGAATTTTCCTTTATTCACTGAGGGTCAGTGTACATTTTTTTTGCATAATAATATATACATAATTTCCGAACATCATCAGAATTATCCACCTTTCGTGAATCCTGTGTTCATTAAAATAAGTGTGTGTGTCAGTCAGTGTCTCTTCTGTCTTATCAATATTAGATATCTTGATTTACTAGTATTTTATTGGAGAACAACACATGCAGTTTACGTCTTATAATACACAGGATTAATTTTTATTCAGGAATAGTGAGTAAAAATTCCTGAATTTTTACTCGCTACTTTTTTTTTTTCTGAAAATTGGAATGAAAATGCTCCTATAAACTGAAAAACATTCTGTCCTCAGTGGACACTATACTGAAGAAGCAAGAAAAACAAATACTTTTAGTTTATCACTAAATATAATGCACTATATTTAGCAAAAATTAGTGTAATTGGAGATACTGGAATGCCCCCTTTATAATGAAAAACACGTCCCTTCCCACAGACACCATGCTACATGCATGCAAGCAAAATAATTGTAGCACCAATCATAGTGTCCAATGAAATGTTTGTCTTAACATCCTTTTACAAATTTTCAATTACAGAAAGTATATGATAACTGTTTAAATGCAGTTATTGGGTGCAGAAAGCAAACAAGTTATGTCAAGCAAATAAAGATGTACATGCACATACAACTTGAAATTCTATTTTTTTAAATTTATTTTTTACATAGTACAAAAACCCTGCTTTGAAGACAAAACAGAATTTTTTCAAGCTGCTTCCGGCCTCCATTAAGCAGAGCAGTGATCTCACACTGAGCATGAAATTCATCTCCCACTTAAAGACAGTCGCAAACATCAGTGCCCACAGTGGGATTAAAATTTTCAGCCTGTTAGTTGGAGAGTGGATATGCTAACCACTTGGCCAGCCAACATGCCCTATAAACTTTGTGAAAAGCTTATAGGTCATGTTGCACATCTAACTTAGAGGTGACATACATACAGTAAAGTGAGGTAGTGTTCACACATACCAGAGTCAGTGTCTGCATGTGTGGATACTGGCCAGCATAAACACATTAATAGATGACGTGTAGTTAACTCATAGTTTCATTAGTTGCGTTAACTTAATCTTAAAGAACAGTGTATTCAATTCCGAGTGGATTTGTTTTTTGTTCAAATGCGAAAGGAATGCACAGCATTTTTCTTTCTCATTGTTTATTACACGTGCACTGTTGTACTTGGAGGGAAACTGAAAGAAATACTTCCGGTACTAAATATGAATTGTATCATATGTGCTTCATTGGTAATTGGGAATACATATTCATCATCATACTACAACAAAAATCGCATTTCAGATTAGTTAAAAATTGATTTTGCTTTTTTTTTTTTTTTTTCCAATTTGTATTCAACGCAGTACTCTATTTTGAAAGATGAATGGTAAAGTAGTCTTCTTTCATAGTTAGAGCATTTAATGTTAAATATACAGTGGGCTCTCACTATAGCAAACTTGTAAGGACTAGAGAAACAGTTTGCTATAGTTCATTTTTTAGGGCTTTAGCTAAGACTTTTCCCAGCTTGCTATAGTGAGCATTGACTGTACAGTATTTTTGGTTCATATGTATGACATTATTTAGCTGCTGAATAGTGGCAAAAAAAAAACTTTGTGAACTTGAGCATTTTTAATTCAAACAAAAGAATAGCTTAAAGTCCCAAATACATTATAACTTCTAGTCCTGAGTAATTTTATTATTTTCCTGACCCCCTTGGAGTCATAAGACTCATCACAGGAGGCCAACACTAGTGAACATAAAGTCTGCCATACCTCTCCTTAAAGTCATCCACAGTCTGCACGTTCACCACCCTCTTAGGCAATACATCCAAATCCTCCTACCACTCTCCATGCAAAAAAAACTTACTACTTATCCTTTTATTCACCAACTCCTTTTGCAACTTCTAGAGATGGTCTCTTGTTCTTGTTCCTTTCCCTCATTCTACCATATGAAAAATATCTTCAGTGTTAATATGATAATGACCCTTCTACAGCTTAAATGTGTTGATCATATTCCACCCCATTTGCCTTCTATCCACAAACTCTGCAGTCCACATGCCCTCAGTCTGTCCTCACAAGCAAGGTCGTAGAATCCTGACATCATTCTTGTGATCCATCTCTGCACCCTCTCCAAGGGTATAGAGACAGATAACATCACCTTATTTCATTCCCTTTAAATCCTACTGACCAGATCTGAGCACAGAAATCCAGATTTGGTTTGATCAAAGCTTTATACAATGGGACCAGCACACTTTTATCTCTTGTGGTCAGTGTTCTCCCCAAGATCCCCTGCTTCCTCAACTTCTTCCAGTATAACTTCAAGTAAGTATGAAGTATTCAATCTGTGGATCCCAAATTTTAAAACCTTACATTTAGTTGCATTAAACTGACATGCCTTTGCCCACCCTTCCAGCTTATTCAAATCCTCTTGAAGAGCCATAACATCAGCACTATTATTAATAACCCTCCTAAGTTTCACATCATCTGCAAACAGCTGAGCATCTCCCTGTAGACTTGTGACAATATCATTGACATAAAGATTGAACAGCAATGGTCCCAGATCTGAACCCTATCAAACTCCACTTGTCACTTTTCTACTCCCTGATACTGCTTCCTCCATATACAACTGTGATATCTATCAGAGTCGATCAATCCAATCCACTAACCTGACATCCAAACCCATGTGATTCAACTTAAAAATCAACTTAACATGTGGCACCCTGTCAAATGCCTTGGAAAAATAAATAAATAATAGAGTATGCCTTACCTTACCTTGTTACTCTATTGTAAAAGGTAACCAGATTACTAAAACAAGAGCACCCTTTGACAAATCCATGCTGGCCTGCATAAATAATATTACTCTTATCTGCCCAATTCCTCCAAAATCTTAACTACAGAAGAAATACAAACAGGTCTATAGTTTGATATTCTACCACCACCACCACCTTTATGCAATGTTACTATTCTATCCTCCATCCACTCTCCAGGAACCTGCCCCATTGCAAGACTTTCATTAAACAGCCCAGTTAACGGTACACTCGGTTCCATTTCACATTCCCTTAAAACACATGGCGAAAAATTCCATCTAGTTCCCCTGCCATATTGACATTTAGTGTACTCAATATTTGGAATAAATCTTCATTCACTTCTGTATATATGTATGTATTCTTATGGCAGAGTTCAGTGTCCAATGTTGAAAGCCACTCTAGAGCCTCCTTTGACATTTCATGTATCTCCTGCAGGTCACTCTGGAAATGGCACAGGGGACAGTCACTGATAATATAGGTGCAGTAACAGTAACCTCTATTTGCCATATTCCATTTATGTAGGAGGTAGCTGCATCTGTCTGGTTCACCCTAATTCAGTTGATAGTTGTCAGTAGCCTTCTCGGAAGGATGAATTGGGGCGTGGCTACAGGAATCTTTCACAAGAGAGCCATTTCTTGGCAAATTCATAGCCCATTGTTGGTTTCACATACTGAGAGTTGAAGGTGCTGGACCAGAAAAGGCTCTGGTTATGTCCCAAATTGGGTACCTTGACTTCAGCCTGATTCTATGGGAATTTATAAGGATTGAGTGGAAAGACAGTAGAGTTATTTGTAATATTCTCCAGTTCTTTTAGCGAAGCCTGCCTTCTTCGTATATTTGGTGAGGCTATGTTGGAAAGCACTGGTAGCCATGGCAAAATGGTGGATTTCAGGATCCTGCTAATCGTGCACATGGTTATGTTCAGTTGAGAGTCAATAACGTTTGTGTGATCTGAGCTTAGGTGTTGGTGGTTATTCATGACTTATTTTTAATGGTATTAACAACACCAAACAATTTTATCAAAAGATGTTTTATTAACTGCTTGTATTTCGCTGAATTTCAAATCAGCATCATGAGAACACAATCAGCATCATGAGAACACAATGCAGTTTGTATACTTGACAGTGAGTAAATGAAACAATACAATTGTAATGGACAAATGATCTAAAGTCCTATTTTGGCACCCTTTAATGTGCCAAAGAATCTAATAAACAGTTATTAGATTCTTTTTCTACTGTGAAGTGGATGTTGGCTGTTTAGGTAGGTGACAAAAGCATCCGAAGTGTCTTGTCCATGGAGCCAAATGGCAAACACATCATCTACATAGTGTAACCACACAGTGGCTTGTATGTATTACTATGTTGTACTCATAGCAAGTACTTTGTTTTCAAAGTGTTCCATGTAAAAGTTTGCTAAAAGGGGAGGAATAGGGGGAAATTCCATAGCAGTACCATTAATCTGTTTGTAGATTTTTCCTCCATTTACCATTTCTTAACACATTAGTCACCTGCCTTTCAGATGGATCACTATTTTTTTCCATTTACAGAAAGCTAACACACACAGGAAGATACCTACATAAACAATTGCATCATCATCCAGTCTAACATTATGGCATTTTAAAAATACACACAGAGCCAGAGCCATTTGTTCTAATGATACAGCTCTGTCCACAGAACTCAAATATCTGCGCCATACGTTCTTGGGCAACGGCTACAATTTCTACAAAATAGATAAAATACTACATAGCCCCATTATCCCTCCCTCTCCTAATACACAGGAACCCAACATTACCATTTCTATTCCCTATGTCAGAGGTACATCAGAAAAGATAGCCAAAGTACTGACGAAACATGGCCTTTGCACCACATTCAAACCTCATGTTAAACTTGCAACTCTGATCTGCTTGCCTAAGGATAAACTTCACCCTCTAGCACACCCTGGACTGTATGAAGTTCTCTGTGACTTGGGCTGCTATGGGCAAACAGGAAGATCAGTTAATATCTGCCTGGAAGGACATAAAAAATGCATTCGCTACTATTATTATGACAAGTCTGGATTAGATGGAAGAAAACAAATGTTCTATTTAAAAGTTGTTGCAGATCTGAAAGATTATTTTTTGAGTCAGCCATGGCTTTAAAAAATTCTCCTAACCTGAATAAATATGGTTGCATTTGCCAAATATTTGGTAGACTGTTATCTTAAAAGCAACTCCCACATAGCTGTAATGTTTTTTTTTTTCAACATTAGAAAGCGCCAAAATAGTACTTTAGATCTTTTGTCCATCATAGTTGTATTGTTTTACTTATTCACTGTCGTGTCTACAAACTGTGCTGTGCTCTGATGATGCTGATTTGAAATTCAGTGGAATATAAGCAGTTAATAGAACATCTTTTGATAAAATTGTTTGGTGGTGTTAATAGTGTTAAAAATAAGTCATGAATATTTGTGTGAACACTTCTTTCCCAGGCCAGTGCACAATACTCTACAGCAGAGTAAACATGGACCAGGAGGAAAGACCTTGGTGTTGCAGAGCCAACCCCAAGATCCTAAGTACTTTGGGGTTGCAGAGCCAAGGTACTTTAGGATCTTAGATGTTAAGTACCTTGGCTCTGCAACTCCAGCTAGATCCACTTAGTCTTGACATAATGATGTTTCTCATTTTTATTTTGTTTTTTACTTTACAAATATGATTTTTGTAGGTCACATGTCTATCCACTTTTATCTCCCATGTGAATGGTAGCCCATTCAAGCATGATCATACTACCACAGAAAATTAGATTGAGTTGGCGGTTTGTCTCCTTGTTGTTAAGATGGAATGATATGGATGCCATTCTATCTTAATAAAAAATTTGGATTCATATTGGTGGGATTTGGCTTTAGGTGCCACTGCTCAAAGTATTTTTTGAGAGTCTCCAAATCTATGTTCAGGGAATCGAAAAAAAGGCAATTGGTGAGGTATTGCAAGGTCATCTGTGTACATATGTTTGCTCGATTTTGTAGAGAGAATGTTTGAGATGTTAAAAAGAGTTGGAACTAAAATAGAGGTCTGGTGCAATCCATATTGGAGGAAGGAAAAGTAGACCCAGAATGGATCCAAATTTTTTTATTTGTGAGCATGGATTCTAGTAAGTGTAAGGTTGTTTTACATTTTATGATGAAACTGAGCTTTTAGAACAAGCCTCTGATGCAGACTGTATCATAGGCCAATGTCAAGTCAATGAAGACAGCTCCAGAATTTAATTTCTTTTGGAAGCCGGCCTCAATGTGAGTTGTTAAAGCCAAGACTTGACACAGCAGTTTCTACTAGGCCTAAAGCCAGCTTGTTCTATAGGGAGAGTTGTTTTGATGAGCAGGGAAATCCTTTTCAGTATAATTCTTCCCAGAAGTTTGTAAGATGAGCATAGAAGGGCAATTGGGCAAAAGTGTCCAATGGAACTGGGGTCTTTCCCTGGCTTGGGAACCACAATTATCTTAGATTCTTGTCAGAGGGCTGATAGTTCTCTAGCAGAGATGCCTTTCCGTGCTGGCCAAGGTTTTTAAGGAACTCAGGGAGGAGGCCATCGACTCAAGTGGCCTTGCCATTCTTGGTAAGTGATAGGGCTACCTGGATTTCCTCTGTTGTGATTGGGCTACAGAAGTCTGAAGTTTCAGGGCTTGAAACTAAGTTGTGGAAGTGTAAGGTTAAGTGTTTAATTGGTAAGTCTCAGAGTAGCTTGTATGTCCTTTCTGGAGGCCTTTGAAATGATCTTATATGTTGAAATTAATGAGGCGCAACTTGGTTTGGAGTCACTTCTGGAACTTTTTTTTTGTTTTAAGTTCTGCTCCAAGTTTTCTCAGTAGCTACCAACTTTTCTGACTAGATTTAGAGAAGTCGAGTTCTTCCATATCTGAGAGGCATATCTCTCTCTCCTGTTGTCATCCAAGAACTTTATCAGTTCTTTAACCATTAATGGGTCAGCAGATTCCTCATGCAAAGCTAGTATATCTTCAAGCTCCTTGTTCCAGCATGGTGTATAATGGGGCCAGAAACCACGAGGAATGGTTGCTATGGATGATATTGATGGTTTCATCCATTTTCCCCCAAACTCCCTCCAGTTGACTTTCTGAAAGTTCCATCTAGGGATTGGAGCAATTTTAATAATTGGAATAGATGAACTGATCTCCAAAACGAAAGGGCAATATTGGCTGTTTGGAAATCTGCCAAGGATAGATCAGTTTATTTGTAGGGGTGATTGTCAGTGTCTCTAGAGACTATGCATATGCCTTTCCCCATCTGGCAGAGTGAAAGGTGTTTTGGAATCGAAGATCAGATAAAGGTTTTGGATGTCCATCCAGTTGGCCAGTCATTCTCCATTAAGGTAAGCAGATTGGTAGCCCCAAATGGAATGGTGGGAGTTGAAAAATCATCTGCATAAATAACTGGATGTGATGGTGGGGGGGAGAACTAACATCCAGTTTGGCTGTGGCTGAGATGGGGGTTGTAGAGATTGTAGATTTTAAGATTATCCACCTTTATTCTGATGACATATTCCAAGTCATGTAATGGCTGAGTTGAGTTAAGCAGGCCTAGGTGCATGTAAGTGGCCAAACCATGACTGGGATGGAACCTCTTGACTACAAAGATGAGGCCAGGGATCTTGAGTATTTTGGGCAGTGTCAGGCACATGGGTCTCTTGAAGTAACAGGACATCGATCTTCTTATTCTGGGATATTTTTCCAGTGACTTCTGCTGTGGATCTTGAGAGACCTTCAATTTTCAGGGAGCAAATCCTGAGGTTTGGTTGATATAGGAATTGTAATACACTTTTCATGGTCTGCCTTGCTCCCAAGCAGGCCACACAACCCTTGTTATTCCAGATGACAGTTGAACCAGCATGAGGCTGAGTATTGGGACAACAAATAGCTCTGCAAAAAAGAAATCCAGAAGGATTGGCACGGCAAGGATGGGGGGAATATGATCGAGACATTTAAGCTGTTGAAGGGTTATCATATTAACACAGGAGATTTTTCATATGGTAGAATGAGGAAAAGGAACAAGCATTAATTGATTATTTATTTATTTTTAATTTTCTGCTTCCATCAGTGATAAGTGATTTAAGAATCATTATGTTGAATATCTTGTAGTAAATTTTATGTCGTTTGAGGTAAGAGTGAATACCTCTTTTCATAAGAAAAAACTGACAAATAATGATGTAAAAAAATTGGACTATGACAGACAGTCCAAAGAACTAGAATACCCAGACAAAAAAAAAAAAAAATTGTTTTGTGTCTGCCAAATTGGGGTGAGGGATTAAATTTGTAATTTTCTGAAGCATTATCATATCATTGTTGTTGGGTTAATAAATTAATAATAATCTTAGAAAGTGAGATGGGGAAAGAGAAAATAATCTGTTATAAGCAATAAAAATTATATTGTTTAATGACTTGAATAAAATTACTCTGATGCTGCAATAAATTATCCTGTTATATAAAGCCTACCTTAAATAAATTTTACAATATCCCAATATATTGAATGTACATGTATCTTACCAGAATACTACTTTCCACTTTTATTTCTTCATCTTTTTAAGTATATGCACTGTACTTGCTGGTATTGATTCTGTCTGTAATGCATAACCCTCATGGCTATATTACTTGGAAGATAATACAGTTGACTCTCAGTATAGTAAACTCTATTATAAAAAGTTTCAACTAATGTGCAATAGGCACATTGTTATACTAAAAGATTATATAGTCCTGTTATGCTGAATTACATAGCTCTGCCTGAATTTCTTTTATGAAAGAGGCAACATGTTGAATCCATAATAGAAACATAAAACACATACGAATATAGCAAGGATAGTTAATTAACTGTAATTAATTATACTAATATTTCTGTTTAAGTTTCTTAAACCATCATCAGTGTAACTTTTATAGAAATGGGAAATTCATAAAACAATGCAAGTTGCATGGGAAATATCTTTTTCATGTGCAGTTGCAGAACCATAAGTATAAAACTATTAGGATCTGATATATGTTTGCATGCATGTGTAACTATATATATATAAAATTAATAATAATAATAAACTAGAAATATTTCCCAAACTTTGGGCATAGACAGTCTGTCGAGGTATTGGCAGTGGGAAAGAACTAAGCACTTTCTGTAAGAAGACGTAAAGACATTAAAGGAGCTGAACTCCTTTAATTAGATGAATAATGAAAATAGATGTAAATTATTCTGATTTTGATTGTGGCTATTTCTCTTTTCATTTTGATATTTGTATTTCATTCCATTTAAAAAGTATGTTTCTAAAGAATTTAAAATAATCTTTTCAGCTGATGTAATAACATGATAAATACTTTATTTTTTTTTAAATGACACCATAGCAGATCCATTATACTCTATTAGGGGGCTCCACCCCATGACGCCTACAGTGCCCAATCCCCCGTGTTTCGAACTGGTAGGCCGGTTCTCCTTGAATTCTGATGACTCGAATTTTGAAGACTTGACACTCAGGGGCTACCCTGAGTGTTGAGTCTTCAAAAGGGGACTCCGCTCCCCTGGCGTCCAACCCCCCATGTTCCGGACTGGTAGGCCGGTTCTCCTTGAATTCCGATGACTCGAATTTTGAAGACTCGACACTCAGGGTAGCCCCTGAGTTTCAAAACGTTTCAAATAACTTGACAAAAATGTTGTGAAAAAAAGTTACATAAAAACATTACAGCCTATATTTGTTTCAAGCCAACGTCACATCCGTTTTCAATTTAGCTTATCATTTTATAGTATAGAGTAGATTTGTAATAAACTTTTTTTGATATTTTTTTAATATCCTAAATAACCTTAACAGAACTTTCAGTGATTATATTTTATTGATCATAACTTTCATATATATACTGTATACACACACACAGTATCATCCTTATCCCAAATACTGAGAGGACAAATGATATGTAACCTATTATACATTAGTTGTTTCAGTTTATTAATAACAAATGATATGTGGTAATTTTTTTCTCTCATTTGTATTTCCATTATTAATAGGCAATGCATTTTGGAGTTTAAACTGTTCTGCCATTTCTTGTGCAATTTTTCTACCCTTCCCTCTTCTTCTTGTCCACATGATTGATATTGAGTGTTCAAAAAAAGCATACAGTGTGTGTGTGTGTGTGTGTGTGTGTGTATCTATATTTCTTTATTTTATATCAACCCCCACATACAAGAAGCCTCAAGACCTATAACAAAATAGTGCCATATGTAGGCAAGTGATCAGAAAGGAATCTTTAAGTTTGTTGAAGAGTTGGAGGTTTTATGCATTGGGGAAGGCTACTCCAAAGGATAGGGGTAAAGGTATATGGGATGATGGAAAAGGATGCTGATTAGACAAGTCTGGAACTGAACAGTGTATGTATGGATATTGACCAGCAGGTGCTCATATTCATACATGATTAGAGAGAAACAGAGTAATAGTGGTAGACAGTTCAGTAGAGTGATATCCATGGAAATATGTGTAGAAAAGCCATAATAACAGTGTTCTGTGGGAAAGTAATGAGGGAAATATGATGAGAGAAGGATCATATTAAGCAAATAGCCCTTCTGGATATACAGTCAAGCATTCTAAGGGAGGGTTTTGTGACACTACCCTCCATTGCTCTAACATCTAACCCTAGATGTTAGAGCAATATTCCAAGTTTAGGTGGATTTGGAATTTATAGCATTAGAAGTTCAGCAGAAGAGAAGAAAGAAAGAATACCAAACCTTGTGAAGACTGTGAATGTAATGTGTTTATGCCAGGATAGGATAAATGTAAAAGTCAGCTCAGGGAGATAAAATTGATTTTTGGTGAGCTGAGTGTTATCAAAAATGAGGGAGACTGAGGCATGACTTTCTTTTGGAAGGCAGGATTGTGTTTTGGTAGCATTAAAATTTAACAAATTATCTTCACTCCACTAGGTAATGGCTAGAAGGTGGTGTTTAAAACACTGGCCATAGAAGGTTCTGAAGCTTGACTCATCTGAGTAATAAGGTTTTGTGAATGATGAAGAGGAATGGAGTGTAGTGTCATCAGCAAAGCTATGAATAGGATTTGATGCTAGTGTAAGATTATTAATGTATGAAAGAAAGATATTGTTGATCTGAGTTTGATGGGAATGGCATATTCCAGAGGGCCAGATTGATCTGGCTCATAGAATCTAATGGAATGGAAATGTTCATCATAAGCCACAGATTTTCCAGTTTGGCTGAAGTGGTAACCCACAATTGCAGGGTATCTGATAAACAGGCAAGCTAGAGTCAGAAGCTTATCCTTTGCAGAGCTTAGAAAGGAGGAAATCTTATTAAACAGAGGAAAAGTCACATCAAATCCAACAGATGTAAGAATAAGTTTCGCAATACTTCCTGGGAGGCAGTTAACCTAGGAACTCCATAACCATTATTAACCTTTTTTACAAAAGAAAGTTGTTAGACAAGAAACTGGTCTTAATAAAATTGAAGTCAAGGCTTCCACATTCAAATTTGTCCTATCCAGAACCGAAAGTGTTACTCTCCTTGAAGAAAAATACAAATTTTATTACCACTAAGGTTGATAAAGGAAAAGCTATTGTGGTTCAAGATAAGAAAGAATACTTTGGGAAATTACATTATTGCTATGTGACCACATTACTTATCATCCACTTTCTAATGATCTCACATTATTCAAATAAATAAATTGAACAAATTTATTAATAGTGTCTCTGTTGGGATGATGGAACCAAAAGTTAAAAACTTATTGTGGCCATACTTCTAGATTGTATGGTCTCCCTAAAATCTCCCTAAAATATATAATGCATTGGTTCACTGCATTATAACATTGTAAAGCACTCTTCCAGTCTATAATAAATTTAGTTTAATCCTTTATCCAAGTGTAAGCAAACAAAGTTTGCGCCTGAAAATATCTTCAGGACTGGGGCAAGGTAGTGCAACACCAGGCAACTCCAAGCAAAGGTGGATCGAGCTCTCATCACTCCTTGTCTCAGTATCTCCCATAATGCAAAGCACATCTCCTTGCAGACATGTATGCGAACTCTTCCATTCTTGACCTCCACTGGTATGCCATGTCCTTTATTAAGAACAGCTTGCACTTCAAAAAAGAAATCTCAGAGATGCATCTTTGTCTTAGTGATCTCTTAATCAGTCAGGATATTGTGACTCCCTTCACAAACTTTCCTCCAGATGAAACATTAGAATGGCTCTGACAAGACTTTCCCACTGATATCTTTGTCTCTCTGATTTTGTTATTCATTCTGGCTACTTCACTTATCAGAACAAGTTTTACCAGCAAGTTGAGGGTACTGTCATGGTTAGTCCTTTTTTCCTACTCACAACTACTCTATAAGGAACAATTTGGATACCAACTTAAATAACATTCATCCTAAACTCTCCTTAGAGTACAGATCTGTGGTATGGAGAATTCAAATTCTAAGCTTCAAGATTTTATCCTCAAATATAATTTACTTGAGGATAAAATCTTGAAGCAGAAAAGGATCATCATATTCTTTCCTTTTTTAGGCCTCCTTACTCTTTGCCAGCCAGATGTAAACCATCACTAGACTTTATATCCATGCTCAATTCCATCACCATCCTTGTTGAAAATCTGGCACCATCAAATTTCTCATCCATTGGGTTCTCTCTTTATGCTCTGCTTTGTTGACACAAATAAATTTCATTGAGATGCATTCTTGTCTAATAGCTTCACCAAGTCATTTGTTAACAAGAGCAGTAATGGTTATTGAGTTTCTAGATTGCCTATCTCCCAGGTAGTATTGCCATCCCTTATATAAAGGGTATTTCTGAGAGGATTGCCACACTGATTAGATCTGTTGGCCTCAATATGACTTTTTGTCTGGTTAATAAACATTTTTTTTTTTTTTCGTTTCTAGGTTATGTAAAGGATATGCTTCTGCCTCTAGCCTGTCCTAGTATTTATCAAATACCCAGCACCAACACTTGTAGGATGTCTTACTTTAGCCAAACTGGAAGATCTGCAGCTGTTCATAATGATGAACATTTTAACTATATTAGATTTCATGAGCTGGATCAATGTAGACTTGCAGAACATGCCCTTTCTCCACCAAACATTGGATCCTTTAAAAGAAGATTAAGGTCCTACATAAAAGTTTTTCTTTTAGAATGATTATACAAAGAAAGCAGCAAAACCTTACTTCATTGCCCCAACTCCCTGAATGGAAATAATGGACTAAAATTATTCTCCTTATGGGAAATTGTTCTTTTTCATACATTCCATCCTTAGATTTTTTAATATATATATATATTTATAATTTGTTTAAAAAAAATTAATGAAGAGTTGGGTGATAGAATAAATGATGGAGATAGTATGCATAGGCAAATAGACTCGATGAGTGGAACACAGGTAATTATTATGGGGGATTTCAACTATGGTAACATTGATTAGAAGGAGGAGAGGACACGTGGGAGGAAGGAAATAGATTTTATGCAGTTCCTAAGGGATAACTACCTGAGACAGCATGTAATGGAATATACTAGGGATTCGAGAGTACTTGACCTAGTAATTGCATCTGAGAATTTGACTGTAATGAATATGACCACGTTGTCACCAATTGGTGAGAGTGATCATAAGGTCTTGACCTGGAAGGTGGTTAAATGTGTGGAAATTTCAATTACTGGGCTCCGTAAGTATGACAAGCTTAGGAGATTGCTTGGTTCAGTGTCATGGCATGTAAAACTGCAAGGGCTGGATGTTGATAGCGCATGGCAAGTGGTTAAGGAGCATTTGTAGGAGATAATGGCTGACTGCATACCTAGAGTCTGGATAGTAAATCAAGTGGTGGTGGTGGGGGGAGTAAATGGATGAATAACACCATTAAGCTTGAGCTGCAAAGAAAGAAACAACTGTGGAGGGAATTTAAGGAGAAAGGTGACCTGTAGACACACCAAGCACCAAGTATAAAGCACAGGCCAGAAGGGTAACCAGTGTGGTAAGAAAAGCAAAAGCAGATTATGAAAGAAATTAGCAACGCAAGCTAAAGAGAATCCCAAACAGTTTTTTCGACATGCTGCAAGTAAAAGAAAAACTGTATATGGCAGAATGATTTTAAGGAATGCCGATAATAGGGAGGTAACTGAATCAGTTGAAATAGTGGAATTACTGAGCTAGCACTTTGCAAGAGTATATCATCCAGGTGGTGATATTGCAGGAATGAAGGAACCAATAGCTTATACAGGAATTGAGGTGAATAGCATATTACAAAACCTTAATGTGAATACATCTGTGGGATTGGATGGTATACCAGCTCAGGTCTTACGTGAAGCAGCAAAAGAATTGTCAGTGCCCTTGACCATTTTGTTTAATTTGAGTCTCAAGTCTGGGTTAGTCCCGAGGGGGTGGAAGGAGTGGAAAATAGTTCCATTGTATAAAGGAGGCTCCAAGACTGCTGTTGCAAATTACCTACAACCAGCATATCAGGAGTCGTTGTCAAGGTTTTGGAGAAAGTAGTCAAGAGAAAAATACAGGAATGGATAGATGATAATGGGATACTGTATGGGAAACAGCATGGTTTTGTGAAGGGTAGATCATGCTTCAGTAACTTGCTCACATTTTATAGCACAGTGACGGCTGCACTGTGATTGAATCCACATGATGTCCAGCAGTATCACTGTAAACCCATTACTCTTATTCAAGAGTAATGGATTTACAGTGATACTGCTGGAACTTGCTAAGGCCTTTGACAGGATACCACATGGAATTCTAATCAGTAAACTGCAGCATATGGGGATGGATATAGGGTTGGTGAGATGCATATCAGAGAGTAGTTTATTCAGGAGTAGAGTCCAAAAGAAGGCCTGTGACTAGTGGTATACCACAAGGTTCCGTTCTTGGAGCACTGCTGTTTAATTTTTTCATTAACGATATAGGAAAGGATATGAGAGGGACTGTTCATTTGTTTGCTGATGATGCAAAGTTGGGTAGGGCAATAGTGAATTCACATGATGTCAAAAATTTGTAGAATGATTTGGATAGATTGGAAGACTGGGCTAAGGAGAATGGATGTCAGTTTAATGTAGCAAAGTGTAAGGTTATGCATTTTGGGGTGAAAAGAATAGCAGCAGTATACCACATTGGTGGAACTGTACTCCAGGAGATTGATGAGGCCAGGGATTTGGGAGTGTTGGTGGACAGGGAGATGAAGTTTAGGGGCACATTGCAAAAGTGGAATCAGCTCCTCAGATCACTTGGTTACTGTAGAATACTTTGACAAGCATAGAAAAGCAAGTTATTGTTCCTCTTTATCGAGCCTTGATAAGACCCCATCTTGACTACCGTGCCCAGATCTGGGTGGCAGGGTTTCTTCTTGATGGGGAGGAGGTAGAGAGGATCCAGAGGCGAGTGACCAAGATGATAGCTGGTCTATGGAATGAACCTTATGAGAACAGGTTGAAGATCTGTGGGTTGCAGAAATTGGTTGATAGACAGAAAAGGGGTAATATTATTGAGACATTCAAATTACTGAAGGGTTTTTACAAGATTAATTCAGAGGAAATTTTTTTCTCTGGTGGTGAGAGAACTAGGGGCCATGGATGGGTCCTAGTTCTCTAAGAGGACCAAGAGGAACAGTTCATTTGTTTGCTGATGATGCAAAGTTGGGTAGGGCACTAGTGAATGCAGAAGATGTCAAAAATCTTGCAGGACGACTTGGATAGATTGGAGTTCTGAGCTAAACAGAATGGATGTCAATTTAATGTGACAAAATGTAAGGTTATGCATTTTGGGGGGGTGAAAAGATTAGCAGCAGTATACCACATTAGTGGAACTGTACTCCAGGAGATTCATGAGGCCAGGGACTTGGGAGTGTTGGTGGATAGGGAGATGAAGTTTAGGGGCACATTGCAAAAGTAGCTAAATCAGCTCATCAACTCACTTGGTTGTTGAAAAATACTTTGACGAGCAGAGACAAGCAAGTTATTGTTACTCTGTACCGAGCCTTGATAAGACCTAATCTCGACTACTGTGCCCAGATTTGGTCACCTAGGTTTCTTCTTGATGGGGAGGAGGTAGAGAGGATCCAGAGGCGAGTGACCAATATGATAGCTGGTCTATGGAATGAACCTTATGAGAACAGGTTGAAGATATGTGGGTTGCAGAAATTGGTTGATAGACAGAAGAGAGGTGTATGATTGAGACATTCAAATTACTGAAGGGTTGTTTTTACAAGATTAATTCAGAGGAAATTTTTCAGAAGAGGTCTGGTGGTGAGAGAACTAGGGCCATCCATGGAAACTGGGCAAGAGTGTAATTAGCAAGGATGATAGAACTAGGTTTTTTGCTTCGAGAGTGGTGAATGAGTGGAATAAGCTGCCAGTGTCTGTTGTTGGTGCCTGTGAGTGAGTTCAAAGCAAAATATGATAAATACCGTGTGGATGCTGAATAGTTGTTCTAGACATGATGTTTAGGGCCTCCCTTGATGAGTCTAAGGACTCCTTGGAGTTGCCCGTAATAATAAACAAAAACTAAGTTGCTGATGAGTGGCCAAACCAAATATGCAATTTACTGTAAGCATAACAGAGAGTTACATTCATTTTTACAGATTTTCCTTTTAGATAATATTATATGATCTGAGCATGTTTTATCTGGGGTGATTATGAAAAAATAAATAAATAAATCTGTCACTTGGCAGTTTTCTCATGAATTCTGTATTATTATAAAAAGAAATGTGAGTTAAAATAGATTAAATCTTACCTTATGATTTGTATTTTTTTTCCTCCTGGAAAAGAAAACAAATAGAATTTACCTTAGATTCTCATTAGTATAAAAATAATAATGAGAATCCAAGATAAATCAAAACTGCACTTTTGTTGGTTTCTGTAACATTCTTAATTAATTTGTTTAATTCTTGTTTTAGTTGTGCTTTTTGTAGTATTCATGAGTACTGGTTGTTTTCTCGAAATGGTTTTGAAATTTACACACACACTGACACTGTGTGCGTGTGTGTGTGCGTGCGTGCTTTTTTTGTGACTATTATTATTAGAAGATTCATCATGGGAAACCCACATTAAGCTTTATACATACGATACTTATCATATCTCTCCTTAAACTCATTCACTATCAGAGCATTCACAACTAATTTTAGCAACCCATTCCACTCATTCACCATTCTCAAAGCAAAAAATCTAGTCTGTGCACCCTTGCCCATGCTCTTACACAGCTTCTAGAGGTGACCATAGTTCTCTATTCCTCATGTAATGAAACATTTCCTTTGTGTCAGTCTTATATAAATTCATAACTTATAAGTTTCTGTCATGTCCTTTATCTACCTATCTATTAAACTTTGCAACCCACACTTTATTCTCATAGGGAACATTCCACAGACCCATTGCCAGCATAGTCACTCTTCTCTGAATCCTGTCTGCCACCTTCTGATCCCCAAGAAATTAAGATGATAAAATCTGTGCACAGTAGTCAAGATGCGGCCAAATCATAGCCTTATAAAGAGAGAGAGAGAGAGAGATAATAACCTCTCTATTTGTACTTGTTACTAAAAAGAAAAAAAAAAGTTGGCAATAAACTGCCAAAATTTACCTCTGCTGCTGCTGCTGCTGCTTTGACTGTTCAGGGTTTTTTGTAATTCTGTCCACAGAATGTGGGAAACCTATAGTGCATTTAGTATTATAGCTGGCCTGAAGGTTCAGCATTCCTGCTTCAGCAACTAAACATGGCACTTTTTCAAACAGCTTCAGACCTTCAATATGCAAGTTGTCTCTTATCAGGTGATAAGCCATTCGTTGCGTGAAGATTTTTACAAGCATCCATGCTGCCATGGGGTTTGAACCCACAGCCTGTTGATTGCAATTTCCTGTACCCTGAGTTCATGTTTAAAGTCATGATGTATGACAACTTTATTTGTGTTATTGATTATTTTTTAATGGCACTCAACTTTGATAAGTACTGATCATTTATTTGGTATTGATGTCACTTTACTGTAGAAGAATAGGTAAACTCTGATTTTTAAAATTTAATATATTTTATATGCTAACATTTTGTACTGTTTAACAATGCAGTATGGCATATCCCATGCACATAATAACATAATAAAATAACTTTAGTCCATATACTTAAAGAGGGGTCAAATTTTTCTTTTAAAAATCCATGTGATTGCATGGACAGTTTCATCTCTACATAGATAGTAGGATTCAAACTTGATACTTTCTCTTGTTTAATGAAGTAAAGCATTTTCATTCATATCAGTTTGAGTTTGCATGCAAAAATCTCATCAATTAATGTAAATTATGGTTATAAACTACTGTGTTATATATTTTGTGATGGTTATTTCTGTATACAACCAGATAGTCCTCCTGTGTAGAATAAGTAACACAGAACTTTATAGTTTATCTTTCCTATGAAGATTTTGATAATGATCACTGCTATTAGTCAACATGATTAGGATTATTTGTATGTGTGAGTTCTAAAAGCAATTTTACAATATTAATTGTTGTGGTGGTGCTTACCTTTAGCATATTTACATAGTGATGTATATTCAGTATAGAAAGGGTTTATTACTATTGCACTGAAATGTGATGATTCTTTGTTAAAATTTAAAAGTAGTTTTTGGAATGGAATTAAAGTTTTAAGTGAAAAAATAAAAGATTAAGCAACAACTGAATTTTGACATAATTGGTTAAGAAAATAGTTACTAGTCTGGGTCAAGGAAAGGATTTAGAGAAAATATGGGAAATCTGGCCAGGCACTGTAGTTGTGAACAAACTTAAAGCTATAAGTTCCACCTTCTGCAAGGTTATGAGTTTGGAGATGAGGTTACTTGAAGGCCAGATGCTGCTCTGCCTCACTTTTAAAGTAGTGTATTTTATTTATTTATTTTTTATTAGTAGTTTTTTAATTATGATCTTGAATTTTTCTTTTATGGAATGTAACTAAGTTTATAATCCATATGAGCTTACAGTGAAGTGCTAAGTTCAAGAGGAAGGGAGACAAGAAAGAACTATTATGAATGATTTTCATTTGATAAAAGCAAAACTTTTGGAGGATTTGCATCTACAAAATTTCATTCCTCTAGTCTTTCTCCAGAACCTTTTTTGACACAGTCAAAATACATGTTCTGGTTTTACCTCTGTGCATGAGTTTATAATTAAACCTTCTGTTACATAAGTAAGATTTCTGTATTTGTATAATATTTCTATAATTCCCTCTGAAATGTTCACATTACTACATTTTCAAAATTTTAATAAAATTGTTTGCTATCATCCTGACAGTAAAAATGTTTTTTTAATATATACTCTATAACATAATCGTGACTGGACTGTTCAGTTTGTTAAGTGAATTAAACTGATTCTGATACTCTCTTTTTACAGGAAAACATATCTGTACACTGGAGGCAAAAGGTACTATTTCCAATTTTTTACACATCCGAAGTAAACGATTACTTGTCCACCTAGTGCTCTTTACCTTGATACCATGATTGCCATCAACTATCGAGGTAAAGAGGCTAATCAATTGGCTAATCCGCTTATTATTACACAGGAGATAGTGCTTTGCACAACTAAAAAGAGCATGAAACAAAACATTAAAATATACCTAAAACTCAATTCTGTTAAAAAAAAAAAAATGGACATAGTGCTTTTTACTTCCGGTGTATAGATACAGAGGATGATCAGTTAACGAACATAATCCGTTCAAAGATCGCTACCTGAATTGTTTGTTAACCGATCATTCGATTTACCATAGATTTTTATGGGAATTTGATTAATTCGTTCTGGAGACCCAAAAAATAAATAAAAATTTATATAATTTCTTACTACATTTATTTATAATAACAATAATACATATATACACAGTCTTGCATTTTCATCAGTCATGTTTTTTTTTCCGTTTGTGGGGCGTTAAAGAATCTGTCCAATGCCAATTGCTTTTCCCTCTTCTTCAGGATTTTTCGGAAGTGATTAATAGCATTGTCATTGTAGAGATCCCCAAGCCTATTGACCTCAACCTGGTTTGGGTGCCATTCTAAGATCATTGTTCTGACATACTCTCACTTCTTCAAAAGATGTTTAATAGCAGATGTCGGCATTGGTCCTCTTTTGTCTTCATCTTTTTCAGAAGAAAACACGTCTTGCTGAGTTTCTTGGTGTTCTTCATTCAAGAGTTCTTGGAAGAAAAGGATCTCAGATCATTTTCGTGTTCCATTGTGAGCTCTTCATTGTCATCGTCATTCACCTCCAATTCCAGATCTCTTGCAGTTGTCACAGTTTCATCCATAATTTCAGGGACATCATCTCCATCTCCCTGAATGCAGGATGGACACAGCTTTTGCCAAGCAGAATTCAACTGTCGTTGAGTGACTTCTGACCATTCCTTTTGAATGAGCTGGATAGCTTCAAGAATATCAAATTTTTCAAATCTCAGAGTTTCGCATACTGGCTAAAATAATAAGGGATTTTTATCCCCTTAATTTAATTAACTTCACCAGAAAAAATAGCTGTTTGGCTTTTTATCTTAGTTATAATATATGGGCACACCTTTCTGGCATTTGTATAGTGAAGGTATGTAAGTTCTTTTCACTTAAACTTTGATATCATCCAGGTCTACCTACTTACTGATGAGACCTCAAAAAAAGTTGAAACCGGTTTGGGTAGTGACCTCTGCTCATAGTGTAGGGCAGTATTACATCTCCTAGGAGCTGTGTTTTACATTATAAGAAAATATCAAGGATAGAGAGGGAGATTGCTCCACCTTTGCTTTGAGTTGCCTTGGTGTTGTACTACCAGGTGTTCACTTACGCTTGGGTTCGCCAATAGTTCTTCGGCATGAAACTCTTAGATCGTAGGTTCCGATCTCAGAGTTTTGCATACTGGCTGTAAAATAATAAGGGATTTTTATCCCCTTAATTTAATAATAATATATGTTATTGTTAGCTTAAATGTCCCATTGCAGGTTAACCCCCCCCCCAAAAAAAACCCTCTCCCACTCTCTCCTATCCTGGTCCACTCTTGTCCATGTGACTTTGAGCTGTATTTTGATGTCATCTCTTGATCTTTTTCTCTGTCTTCCATGTTTTCTGACTCTTCTCATTGCTTTCTTTGACTATCTATCTTGATATCTTGCCAAGTGGTCTACCCAATCCCATTTTGATTTCTTAGCTCTCCAGATGATACCTTTTATTTTTGTTACATCTCTTAAGTCCTTGTTCCTTATTCTATTTAATCTGGATACTCCTAGTGAACTCCTTTCCATTGCTCTTTGCGTGTCAAATAATAATAATAATAACAGAAATAGAATGTTATGTCAAGCCTGTAACATTCCACCCATAACAGAAATAGAAATTATAGAAAAAATCTGCGTGGTGGTTAGTGCTCAAGGCTGGGTACCACAAGTCCAAGTTGGTAGGGCAATCTAATAATTTTCTTTGTAGACAAATGGGGAGATCCCCTTTCATTTAATGCTTCATTCCCCAGTAGCTCTTCCAAACACTGTCGATTCTGCACTGGATTTCATTTGTCCTAAGTATTTTATTATAGTATTTTCAACATTAATGGGAATTTTGTTTATTGTTTGTCAATATTTTTGTTTTATGATAGTTTATTGTTAGACCTATTTCCTTGCTTTTTTATGCTTAATTCATTGACCATCAGATTTAAGTTGAGAGCAATCTTCAGCAAACAGAATGACATCATCCAGAAAGCATAGGTTTGTTTAACATCTTCTGCTGAATGTTAATATCATAATCCTCCCAATTCATATCCCTGGAAATGGCTTCAAGGGCTGTTGTAAAAAGTTTGGGAGCAATGGGATCACTTCATTTGATGCCTCTCTCTCCATTCTAAAGAAGTCGCTTCTTCCTCCAATCTGATAGATGCTTCACTATTTTCATAAATGGTTTGAAGTAGCCAGATATATTTTTCCTTGATTCCCATGTCTTTCAAAGCATGGAAAAGAGGATAATGTTCTATGGAATCAAATGATTTGCTGCAGTCAATGAAGGTCATATATAAAGGTTTATTATATTCTAAATATTTTTCTACTATTTCATTAACTGTGTGTAGATGGTCTGTTGTAGAAACTTTTTTTTCCCTGAAACCTGATTGTTCGTATGGTTGTTCAGATTCGAGATGGTTACGGATTCTTTTGAGAATTATTCTTGTAAAAATGTTATAGTTGTGTGATAGTAAACTCATAGGCCTGTAGTTATTTATGTCTGATTTTACATCTTTTTTGTGAAGAAAAATTATTTCTGATTTCAGCCATTAATTAGGGAAAGTCTCATCTTTTAGGATTGTACAGTTTAAGTAATAATGGTAATAAGTTGTCCAACCCATATTTGAAAAGCTCTGCAGACACTTCATCTGATCCTGGACACTTATTGTGTTTCATTTCATTGATAGCATTTTTAATTTCTATTTCTGTTATGGGCGGAATGTTACAGGCTTGACATAACATTCTATTTCTGTTATTATTATTATTATTATTTGACACCTCCAGGGAGTCCAAAGACTCATCGAGGGAGAGTGTGCCAACAGCATGGGCTTGACATTTTCCAGAGCCTATTATTTATTGAATTTGATCCAGTTATATGGCTTGTATAAAGGTCTTTGTAAAAGTCATTGGCGATGCCTTGAAGTTCTTTTCTATTGTTTGTTATGTTTCCATTTTTATCTAAAAGACAGGTAATCCATTTTTTGTCTTCAGAAAGACCAGTTGTAGCTATTTTTAGTTGGGTCCTGTTGCCTTGGATATTTTACTTGTATTGAATTTTCTTGGATCATTTTGGATTTCTCTTTTGATAAATTTGTGAAATTCTGCAAATTTAATCTTATCTCTCGATGAATGCAATCTGTTTTTCTTTAGTTTTTCTCTTTCATCTATTAGTATCTGTGGTTTTTGAGAGATCTTGACATTCTTCCTACCATTAGTTATTTAGAGGTTTAATTGAAGACTTAATAATAGTTTTGATAGAGTTGCAAAGATCTTGAACATCAGATTTTGAGAAGCAATCACTTTTGTCAAATTTTCTTTGTATTTTTCTTTTCGTTGTTTTATTACATTAGCATTTGGCTTGTTTGGTTTGATATGCTTAATTCTGTTTTGATAATGAGATCATTCCTCTCACCAATCTGTGATCTGTACTAAATCTGAAATTATTGAGCATACAGAGGCAAATAGGCTTGTATTTAGGCAGAGAATGAAGTCAGTCTTTCTCTTGCTATTTCCATCAAAGCAAGTCATACTTTAACAATACTGAATTCATTATTGTTAAAGTATGACTTACTTTTTAGTTAAATAATAATTCTCCCTGTGCATTTCTAGAACCATAATGTGGTCCCAGCAGAAGTTAACAAAAGTGTCAGTTCGTAGTGTATTCTTTCATAAAACGTGGTGAAATTCCATTTAGTCCAATAGCTTTATTCACATCAATATGACTTAAGCAATCATAGACTTCTACCTCATTCACCTTTCTGTCCTGTTGTGATGTCCTTAATCCTAATATGGGATTAAAGTCTCCCATTACTATTAACTCTTGTGTTTTCTCTTTGGAAATTATACTTGATAGATGATTATAAAACTCTTCTATTTCTTTCAAATTATGGTTTGAGGTAGGGGATCATATACCTGAACGATTGAGATCTCTTTGTTTATGAGTTTTATTTTCAGACTTGCAATTCTTTCTGAGTATCCTTTGAAATCTACTATATGATGTTTCCATTTATTTTTTATTATGAATCCCACACTATGAAGATCCACAGTTTTGCCTTTATGGTAAAATATCACGCCAGAGTTTCTTTCTTTCAAGAATCTGTTCAGATAGGCTCTGACTTCTGATATTCAAATTATATTCCATTTTATAAATTTAAGGGCTTCTTCCAGTTCTAGCAGTCTTTCCTCAGATTTAAGTGTTCTAGCGTTTAGAGTTGAAATGTATAAGTTGCTGGTTTCCAGTTTTTGTATCCAGTTAAGGCCTTCCAGAAGGATTTGAGCCAGCATTATCCTTTCTCCTGGGAAGATTTGTCAAGTTCAGTTTTAGCCCATTTTGGGCAGTGTGGCTCTTCTTTTTTTCTCTGTGACATAAATTGAGGGGAGATGAATTTTTTAGCTTCTTACCTAGTTCCTTAATAGACTACCTCTAACATGAGGAACAGGTGCCTTTTGCAGTCACTCTTAACCTGGAGTAATCAGACACTGTATGTTTTTTGTAAATAGTGGAACTACAGTTGGAGATGAAAGAGTCACTGCTCACCCTCAAATTGCTCTAATGGCACTTGGGGGTAAGAGAGAGAGAGAGAGTAGAAGACCAGTCTACAGATATAATATACCAAGTGTATATTGTAAACTGCTTTATACCAGCAAAAGACCTGAGTTTGATTTTTGTCATGATGAATCATTGTATAGGCTTTTTTCCATTGAAGGTGAGTTAACCATACCAGTGGCAGCAGATGTTTTTTTCACCCACATTACAGGCACGTTTGCAAGAGAATACAAGTAATTAACAGACAAAAATAATGTAGTGTAATGTAATAGATGATGTAGCTTCGATGGTGGACTGTGTAATGTAAAGTGGTCTGCCTTGTGATGAGTCTGGGAGGTGCCATGCAATAATAATAATAAAATGATATTATTTAAGTGTTATGGCAAAAAAGAAGAAAAAAAATTCTCTCAAGGTAGCACCCCTGCCCTGGATGTGAAAAGACTAAAACAAAAATTTTGTTGCATTCTGAGTTCAGTTGTTTTTGAATTTATTGCAAATATGCACACACACACATACATGGTTTTATTTTTATATATTTCACATAAAATTTGCCTTCTTTTTTTGTAGTTTTTTTTTTTTTTTAACTTTACAGTCATGTTCAAATACTATTCTTCTTTTTTTTTAAAATAATACTTAAATACACTGGATCACAGAATGTCCTGGTGATTGCTGACATGCTCTGTGCAAATTATGGGGTTAGCTTGTGCTTACATAAATGTATGTCAGAACAGAATCATGTAATTAGGACATTTGCAATCATGCAATTAGGAAGTTTGTTTTCATAATTTTCATCATTTATAAAAATATTAAACTAAAACCTCAGTCTGGCCAAAATAATGTTTATTATAAGGATTTCTAATAATTCATAAGATTATTTAAGGTTAAGAATTATGCAGTCTTCTTAATGTTAAGTTTTTATGGAGTTACTGATTCACATGAACAGAATAAATATAACTTATTCATCTGGATTTCAAAACCAATGCCATTGGAGTACCAAAAAAAAAAAAAAAAAAAAAAATGCTTGTCACAGAACATAAGGCACTGAGAGTTTTTCAAATTGTACTAGGGAAAACTACTAAAATTCTGTTACACTGACCCCCTGGGATATAAGATAGTCAAAAATGAAGATGGTCTTAAATGATAGAATGTTAGTTTTTTTTTTAGTTTGAATTGCTTTCTCAGTTACTTGATTGTGGTGTTGTGTTCTTCTGTCAAGTATTTTTTGGTCTGAAGATGCTAGTTTGAAATCCATTGAAACAGCAGCGGCAGCCTAATAAATATCCTGTGTATTTTGTTCTGCATTAGTAATGTAGTAATAACTGTAATAACTATAGTGTAGTGAAAATGAATAATTGGTAACACGTGTTGGCAGTTATTCATGCTTTTTCCATGTTTAAATTGTAGAGTTTTTTAGACTGCTACATATCATACAGAAGTGGCACAAGTTTTCCCTCCTTGAAACATGAGTTTTTCATTCTCAAAAACAGACAAATCAGCATAACAACACATGCAAATAACAGATATAATACACTGGCCTCATTGCCTGAGTTGTTTTGACCATAATAAATTAAATTTAGACTTCTAGATTCTTATAACGCTCTATTGAGCTTCTTTTCAACAAACTGTCTTTAGCCATTTGACCGCCATTGGCTGAACATTTTAAGCTCTGTTCTGTTATTGGACCATTTTTAACACACTCAAAATGTAGCTGTGAATGAACATTCCTCAGTATGTTTGGCAGTTTCCATTATACTTAACACTGTTGGCCTTTGTTGTATTAATTTGCATACCCAAACACTATTTCTCTGTGTTTCCTACCTATTATATATAGTGGAATGGACATGTGACACTTTTTTCTTGGTAAATGGTGGATGCTGTAGATAACTGATCACCAGTTTTGCTGTGATATCATTCTGCATCGTCATTTTCTTAAAGAGTGGTGCCTCATAAATACAGTTTTATTGTGAAGACTGATTTTGGAAATCATATGGCTGTTAAAGCATACTTGAAACAAAATTATGTCCCACATGTTTCTTATCTACATTGAATTTCAAAGAATACTAAGTGTTCTGTGGGTCATTTCTCTTTGTAAATATATAACTTCATGATCTTCCATTCATATATATATATATGCCTGGTTGCCAGCTATGGCCAAGTAATTTAGAGTTCATAAACCTAATGATAGAGCAATTAATCATATCTCCATAGTCTTAAATGTCCGTCAGATACATATACAGGCTAGTTTATCTTCTGTTTTGTTGAAGAGAAAAACCTTGCCAATTCCAAATGAGGTTGGCTGGCTGGCTTGTCTTCAGGTCAGAAACTTGCAGATGAACCTAACATCATATAAGGTTTGAACTCATCTTCTTTCAAACTTAGGTGCATTTCATTGCCATTCTTATTACTTGTAAGGTGCCTATATCCCCCCCCCCCACACACACACACAGAGGATGTCGAATTTGGAGCATCTCCAATTTGCTGTCATATAGATTGGAGATGATCTGAAGATGTTTCTTTTTATGTTAAAAAATGGCAAAAAAAATTCTTATGTAATATAATTTTTGATCTTCCTTTCCTGCTATTGTTAATAATCAACACAAATCTATTATCCCATCCCACATCAGAGCAGTTTACCTTCTAGGTCATTATTTATAGCACGCTGGTGGATTTTTTATTTATTTTAGAAGAATTGAAGTGTGAAAGCAACAGAATATTAAAATATTTCAATTTCTCAGGATTAGGTTGAATATGTACTAATTTCCAAGCTGCACAATAGGTTCAGTGGGATAGAAGAATGTGAAAATAGTCTGCTTGGGAGCATACTATTTTCACATATATTACAATCCATCAGGGCCAGAGACATTTTAGGTTAGACAGGATTCTTTTTATCCCTTTCCTGTGTAAATTTACAGAATGCACTGAATGTTGTATTTTCATAATAGTAGGAGGGCATATAAAAAGCTAGAGGATTGGTTTTCTCTCTGTTGGTAATGATGTAATAAATCCCTCTGGATGCAAAAGAATTGAAAGCAAGGTCAGACAAAAGCTGATATTTGGTTAGGAAACATAGAATCCTTAATTGATTACTTAAATTAAGGGGATATTAAATCCCACATAGTTTTAAAACCGAATAAGAAACTCAAAGATTGGAATCAGAGAGTTTCTTGCCGAATATAGTAAACTATAAATCTTTGAGTTTCTTATTCGGTTTTAAAACTATGTGGGATTTAATATCCCCTTAATTTAAGTAATGTTTTCATTGCCGAAATGAAGCTTATTAGCTCTTTATACTTAAGTAACTTAATTGATTAATTATTGTGCATCTAAATAGCATAACTTTCATTTAGATGCAGTGAGTTTCCTGCTTTGGATCTTTTCATGATAGTTTTAACATTCTGATAATTTTCTAGCTACTATTGCAAACTTTAGTGCAAGCAGGAAAGGAAGCTAAGAATCGAGATGAAAATATTGAAAGAAGAATGGAGAATGTTTCCATACTTTGGTACATTCTAGAGTAAATGTTTTAATCAGACATTACATTCGGAAACAATAATCACCAAGGAAATGAAGATGAGAAAGCATAACGATCATCCTGCTTGGTCTTATAATGTTAGAACAAATACTAGAATAAGAACTTCTTGAGTGAAGTAGTAGTTCAAATTCAAGTATACCCTAGATCAGATCGGTTCTTGTTTACTCACATCTGACTTCAACTTAGACCTGGTAATTTATTTCTCTTATGGAATCCCAACTTTTTCATTTGTCCACCATTATACTACCTTGCCTAGCCAGAACATCTTTTTTTTTTTTTTTTTTTTTTTTTTTTTGTGTGATCTATAATGCAAATTATTCAACTGCTTACATGTAGAAAAGTAAGGTAACTTGGAACCATTTCACACATGCTTTTAAACCAATTTTAGCAGAGAAGAATTGTAATGTACATTACACTCGTTATATTAAAAACAACTTTATATTTAAAAAAAAATTAATTTTTAGAGGATTATGAATTTAATATAAGTAAATTTTTGCATAAAGATAAAAAGTAGCTTTATTATTTTTTAGTAAGAGCACATATCTTATTACTGCATGAAATATTTGTTTATAATTTCAATATATTGTTGTTCACTGTAAAAGTGATGGTTATAGAATATATAGTTGTGGTAATGATTCCCAGATAATGTTTTCACAATATTTAGTTAATAACTATCATATCAGTTCAGAAATTTGTTGAATTTTTCCTTGAGCTTGAGCACACAGCTATTAGACCACTTATATCCATTTTTAGACTACTTATATCATTACATGTATCAAGCTAGTGATCAGAAATCTTTTTTACTTAAAACCCATTTTAAATGTTATCAAGCTCAGCTGTGCAGAACTGAGGAATAATATATGTATGATAGCAGAATTAGATATATATTCCCTACTCCTTTATTTTCTGTGAATAGCTTGTAAATATTGAATTTTTGTGAAACAACATTTTTTGGTATATGCATGCGTGCGCCCACACATATTATATTGTTGAAGAATATTATTTTTAGTGGTTGTTTACAATGCACCTACCTATTTTTTACATTTAGCTGGGTTTGCATTGTTCTTTTTTTAATGAGCTAATTTATGCCTGGAATATGCATGTTCTAAACAAGTTGATAATCATTTGCTAGTGCCAGAATGGATATAACAACTGTGGGTGTAGCTAACTGTGACAGAAAATAAATTGTTTTTCCAATTATTTTTACCAGTTATTATTTTGAATTGATTAGAATAGAAGAGTACTTGTAAGGAAGGGAGGGAAAGTTATTACTTTGTTTTTTATATAGAAAGATTTTGGAAGATTTTCATAATATATTAATTTTAAATTGGTATTCTTTTCCAGATAATTTTTCGTGCTTTCAAATTAAGTATATTTACTGAAAGTATTAAATATTTGTTAAATTTCTTGCAAAGCAGACAAATGTACCTAAAGAAATTCTTTATAGAATTTCTTTAGGTACATTTCCTTCTTTATTTAGCTGTGCATTAAAGTTATGTTGTACCTTATTATTTTTTTTCTTTATTTGACAAAGACATAGGGTACCTCAATTTATTTTATTCATAAATAAATCAAAGTTACAACAAATATGCATTGGATTAAGGTAATATATAACATGCACTGCAAGAGCATTATCAATATGTTATAGAATATGTGTAAGGATATGTGTAATGGTGAACGATAATGTATAATTATGGGAGGGGGGGAATTAAAATTGTAGATTTATTAAAGTTGCTTAATACAGTCAACCTTTACCACAGTGAACCCATAGGAATAGTGTGTTATAGTGGACGGTTTGCTAGTGAATTTTCTTTAAAATAGCATTGGCTAGAACTTTTTTGCATAGTTTGTTATAGTGATATATAACTGCTGTCCTTCACAAATGTCAACAGTTCAGTAACAAAAAAGTTATTGATTTTACAGCATAAGTGCACCCTTGAACATTATTACTTTAAAAGGTGAAAGTAAAGAATTTTTGTTCCTGATTACTGCAGTTTATTATTATTATTATTATTCAGGCCTCCATGGAGTCAAAAGACTCATCTTGGGAGGCCCTTCCTAAGATGCTGAGATATTTCTGGCAGTGAGTAAAATTAACGCCTATATTCATGAAATGCAGTATCTTTTGTAAAAGAAATATTATACAATGTGATTATAGTATATTAATTAAAATTGCTTGAGAGTAAGAAAGATTGATATGCACAGTTTTTCATTTGGCATGAAATGCCATTTCATTTGCTATGAAGCCCATTTAAGTACTGTAATTTATTACTGTGGTACTTAAATCCATGAATCTAAAATTTTTACCATTTCTCCTTTTGTATGGAAGATGAAAAAAAAATAGCATTGTTTTTTCTTTTGTAATTTTAATTTACCAAGATTTAAGACAGATAAATGCATCCTTATGTGCCAGCAGGCACAGAAAGACTCGATGAGATTGATGAAGACAGATAAATAGGAATCAACGTAATTAATATTAACTGCAGAGGGTTAAAAGTTCCAATTCCAAAACTTAATTCATGCTTTATCATTCATGTTAACAATAGAAAATACATTTTGATGCAGCAATTATCATACTATTGAATAATATTTCTTCTGTGTTCATTATTCTTAAGTAAACATAAATGAAATAGCAACATATTTGTGGCTTGATGAGATTATTCCCACTCATATTCTTGCAAAAACCATCCAGTAAGTACTGAATGCAACTGTGTGTAGATTTTTACACACACATATACAATATATAACCAAATTATTCTAAAATGGATATGATCTTTGTTAATTATTTTAGCCCCATGTGCCAGTAATGTGGTATGGGTTTTTGCAACCTTGCATGTGCTGGATTGATATATAAAAATTATGACTCAGAAATTAAATTACAAGTAATTTCCCACTTAACATTCAGCATAGCATAGTGATACTGTGCTAGCCATTCATCAATTAGCTCTAAGAATAAGAAAAAATTAATCTTTATATATAAGAATTATTTTTAGAGTAATTGTAAATTTGTGTGTGTGTGTGCATAGTATATAAGTTAAGTACTGAACCCACATAAATGTAGATTAATTAATAATTGAAAAAGAACATGTTTGACTCTAATTTGGTAGCTGTCTTCTATTTTGTCTATTGCGAGCTTATCCATTGTGGATGCTCTCAACTATATATTTGTTTCTTTACATGAATGAACTTTGAAAGGCTTTAATTGGTCACGTGCATGTGCCGTGTCAACATGTCATAACATGGTCCAGAAGATGGACAAGCAGAAGCTAGAATAAGGTTTGATAAGAAATGAATGTAGCCAGAATGGAAGAGCAAAGAATGAAAGCAGCAGTGCAAGTCACAAAAATGAGAAAACAAGAGTGGAAATAAAAGTGAGAATATGAATTGTAAGTGGCAAGGACATGGCAAGAATAAAAGTAAATGAAATCAGGAGAGAGAGAGAGGGAGAGCACTAATGCAGCTGAAAATGATGTGAGAAATATGTAAAGTAGAATCATATGGTTGGTGAAAAGATTGGAGTGAAACTTGTAGGGTGGTGGCAGAAAGGAAAAGACATGAAAAACATAATTATTCCTTACATTTAGTCAGCAATATACTAAAAGTGTGATGTTGAGGAAGAACTATTCCTCACAGTTTCAATGTTTTGCAGTGATTTTTGTTTCCTTTTTTTTTTGTGTGAGGGATATTGGAGCTAAATAAGTGTTGAAGGCATGTTTGCATGGGAGAATGGTTTGAAGTTCAGTTGAGGATATAGAGAACAGTTAAAGAGTGCAGGAAGTGGTTGTGCTTGGAGTTCTTGTAGTTAGGATAAGGATAATGGGTGGGAATTTTTGTAACCTATATATCTGAACATGTTAGAATCATGGATTGTATGGACAGTACAAATTACTGCCTAATCAAGAAACTGGCAGCAATGCCCAGAGTTGGTGGATCTGTATATCTTTTACATGAAACACAATACTTTATCACTAAAATAAAGGATATAATTCTTGACACACAAGAAGATGTTTTAATCAGTTTTAACATATCTGTTATGTTGACAAATCTGTCACTAATATTCTTCTTCTTTTGTAGAACAGTAATTAATGTTTCCTCTTTAAAACTCTAAGATGCTAGTAAACATACTTGGCAACTAAAATGGCATTTTCATCAACAAGGATTCTCACACCATCACAAAAATTTGCATTAACAACCTCAAATATAAGAAAGAAAGAAATAAGATGAAGAATGATTTTTTTATTTATTTATCTGCTGTAATGAAAAAATGCTCCACAAACAAACTGAAGATATTCATATTTTGAATGTATGAATTTATTCATACATTCATTCAATAGTTACTCTAAAAAGACACTTCATAAAACAATCTGTCCCAACTTGCACACTGGTAAATAAGATTAGCAGAAGATGTTAATTATGGCAGCATAGATCAAAAAGAGCATATAAGAAAAAATTAACTTCTTGTTCATTTTGCATAGCATATAATAGAATTAGAGAAATCTGAATTTTGGACTTGGTGGTAACATTTCAGAATGTTATAATAAATTAAATCACCATGCTGTCTCCAGTAGCTTAAGTTCTTTGGAATTTTTTTGGTAGGTGCCTGGCACCTACCAAAAGCCATAATATTGCGGTAGGCGTCTTCGCTATGTTACCAATTCCTGTTACGTAGCAAGTTCAGAAAGAAGTTTATCCAAGCTTAAACTGATTAAAAATTATTTGCGAACAGCAGTGACCCAAGAAAGATTGGTTGGTCTAGCAACTATATCGACAGAGGAGGACATAGCTTATAGTTTAAATTTAGAAGAGCTATAGCTCATTTCTCCATTCTGAAAGCCACACACTCATATAACGGTCTATCTACTCACTGATGAGACCTCAATAAAGGTTGAAACTGGTCTGGGTAGTGACCTTCCCTCATAATAGAACAGTAATACAGCTCCTAGGAGCTAGGTTTCACATTATGGGTATATACCAAGAATAGTGATCGGAGCTTGCTCCACCCTTACTATGAGTTGCCTCAGTGTTGCACTATCCAGGTATTTGCTTACGCTTGGACTCGCCGAACTTTATATAGTTTCTATATTCGGCATGAAACTCTTTGAGTTTCTTATTTGGCTATGAAACAATATGGGATGTAATATCCCTTAACTTAAATAAGCTTATAAACAGTTTTATTGTGCGATTTCCTCATAGAGCGAACATTTAATTAATATTATGTAATCATTTTGTATTAATATTTCTCTTGTAATACAAAATAGCAATTGGAGATTTTCTTATATTTTTGTCTTATAATCCATCAGGGACAATATTTAATTGCTTTCCTGGCATGACTAATCTGGCGATGGCCCTGGTTATTAGTGATAATTTTTTCTCATTAGAGTAATATAATATAATAGTTATGGATATGTACAGACTTAATAAATATATAATTCTAAACACCAGTACAGTATACATGCATTAATGATACTTTCTAAGCACATTTAAAAACTGTTAATGGAATTACTTTTCTATTTAAAAAAAAAAAATGTTTAAATATAATGAAGATTACAGTACTGCTGCATTTACTATACATGATATGCTTCATAACTAATGTTCACTATTATCATTTGTATAATACATAATTATTGCCACTACAACTACTTGATACTTCTATGGAGGCTTGGGATTCAACACTACCTCTGCATCCATTAAATGTACTGTTGTGTTATTTCTTGTGTTGGAGGGAAAAAACCATGCTCCCTCCGTACATCATGACTGGCTATTTTGTCTTCAGTTAAAAAATACCTAAAATGATGACAAGATTCAAACCAAGATGTTTTGTAGTCAGTGGGTACACATTATGTCATCTTTTTGCTGCTGCAGTATGGGGGCATTTTATCAATGAAATATTATAAAGTTATATAATTTAACTTCTCTGTAATTGGTATTGAGCATAAAATAAGTATATTGACAATTAAACGAAGATCACTGTTAATATTGAATATGGGACCTGAATGAAGAATGAGGATAAGGCAGACACTGTAACAACATTCTCTATGAATTAGTGCCCATCTACCATCGTTAGTTAGCATGATATCTAAAAGTCAGTATATTTGATGATGACTTGAAAATTATATATTAATTTTTAAGTTAATATAAGTGATGAAACTTTCAATCTACAACTAGCTGGGTACTGGGTATGTAGTATATTGCAAAAAACAGTTTACTGACCTGAAAATAGAATATAAGCTTCAGAATTATGTGCAGGTTATATAGACAAAAGTTTACTTGATTGTTAAGACACTCTTTGGAAGGTGAAAATTGCAGGTATCTATATCATGATAGTTCATTTCACCTGCAGATTGAAAGTTTTTTTTTTCTTTGATAAAGCTTGTGAAAGTGAACATAACTGAAAGAGAATGAATGTCAATGATACTCAGTTTTTGTGCCTTAGATTCCATAATAGGATCATTTTCAATTGGTTCAGGATGCTCCTATCACTATTCTTATTAATTAATAACTCTTGATGAAATGCAAGGTTTCTGCAAAAGAATGCCAGTATTTTAAATGCAAATATCTTGCAAACATTAAATGAGAAAGCTACAGTGAATGAATAAATGTATCAGAGGAGTCACTAAGTTATTGGGTTTCAGGAGATATATACTGTTGAGTGTGTTGGCAGGCAGTCATGATATTTAATTCCAGTTTTGAGATTAATTTTATCTTACTTATTTTTGTTTGCAGTATGAGAGGTTTGTATTCATTATAGTAGATGGGATAATGCTTTCTGTAGTTGTACATACAGACCAAATTGTATGATATCTTAAATTGAAAAAATTTATGAAAAAAAATTGTGGATTGATTGGAGTGTAAATAGCATGTGTGTAATCAATGATCGGCAAATTAATGAACAAAGTAAATACTGACAACAGCCATTTTGCTAAAATTGTGGCATATCTTTTGAATGTCTTGTCAATTATATTCAGAACATAATAGAAGTGAAAGGGTTAGATCACCAGGTTTAATGGCTACATTATAGCTACAGTGAATGTATCAGAGGAGTCACTAAGTTATTGGGTTTCAGGATATATATATACTGTTGAGTGTATTGGCAGGCAGTCATAAGTATGAGAGCTTTGTATTCATTATAGTAGATGGGATAATGCTTTCTGTAGTTGTACATACAGACCAAATTGTATGATATCTAAAATAACATTTTGGAATCATTTCATTTTTTATATGTACAATTTATTGAGCTGCTGACATTGAGTCAAATATTACAAGGTATTTCCCAAAGAGAAAGAGAAATTTCTGCTTAGTGGAACATTCACATTATCAGTTATATTTATTGTTTAGCAGATAATCTTCAAATAATTCACTTAATTTGATTTATGATAGTTATATATGGTTTGAAATAGTCCCAAAAGTGTGTCAGGGCATGCCATTTTAATTTGCTTACAGTTTTTAGTTTCCTAATAATATAAAGCAAGTTCTTTTCTGAAAATATCACACAATTCTGTGGTCCATTTACATAATGTTTAGCACAAGATTGAATTTTGAAAGGGGAGGGAGATCATTTGGTATGAATTTAGTTCATGACTCTTAAATCAATTTAATTAGAATAAAACTAATGAATGATAAAAAAAGATACTGCATTAGTATCTGAAATGGCAAACTGTTTTTGATGTGGACATTCTGTCTTTGGGCTTGTGAAAGTCAGAATTGATTTTAAAATAAAATGATTGCATTAAAGAATTGATAAAATAATACAGTAGAGAATTTTAGAAAATAGAAATACTGCTCAGATATATGCATTTATAACTGATTTTGAATCTAATGAACTGTTTTTGTTGATATCTGCCTCATAAATAATTGACTGTTTCTTAATTTTAAAAAAAAAAAAAAAAAGCTTGTTCACTGTCAAAGAAAATTTCTCATTTTCTGTTGTGAAACTTGAATCAGTTTGCAAAATAATAGGTTTTCAGAAATTGATACCAGTTTTTATAAATCCTTGCTACTTGACTTTCTATAATCGAAGCTATTTAAAAGTTTCAACATAGGATCCTTTGATAATCTAGTTTTAATTGTGTGTAACTGTAAAAAAAAAAAAAAAAGAAGCAATTTTAAGATGTACATTTTTATATGTGAAGGTAGAAGATCATAAAGTCACAAAGATTGTATGATAAAAATTCAGACTATTCTGTGTGAATGAAGAGAATATTTTATTTATTTATTCAAATTTTTGTACATAGGTTATGTGTGTGTGTGTATATATATATATTTTATGTTTTCTGACTGAAGATGATGGCTTACCACATTTATTTTACCGAGTTTAAGACACTGCTCACTAACAGGCTAAATCTCAGCTGTTTTGTGTGAAGGCAGTGCATATTTGTAAAGTGACTGTTATTGCAACGTTCCCTTTGGATAATATTTGCACTGTGTACAGTACTGTAATTTTTTTTCTGTGTCACTAGATTATACAAATGTTCATTATTAAAATCTACAAAACTTGAAAGTGTTTTGTGTTTTAAATTTTTTATTATTACTCTTTTATTATTAATAGAACCAACTGACCTCATGCAAAATATTTTGCCACAAACCAAAATCAGATCTCTCAGTGAAAGTAATAAATTTTCAGTTCACTACCAGTGTTTCCCAAAGTGCCTGGAGGTGTGTAAATGGTCTTTGGGTGGGTGGGTGGGTGGGTGGGAATATGAAGATACTTTTTAATTTTACTCTTTTATATTTGTATGGTTACATTGTTACAGTAAAAGAAGTTTTAAACAAAATGTTATCTTGCCAAGTATCTGACCGACCTCCATTAGAACCACATCTGGTTGATCACATTCCAACTACTCGGTTTGAAAACTCTTGACATTATTTGAGTAGTTCAAATTATGCAGTTAGTCATTTATACCCTTAAATTGAAGCAGTCCTTAGTGATTGTTTCACCACCTAGCGTATATCTTTACAGTTTTTAATCATGTTCATGTCACAAGTTGCAATAGATATAAACTATGTGTTAATTTAGGTTTTCTGTGCTTGCATACCCTCTTCCCCCCATACACCCAAAAAAAAAAAGCCTTATTAAGATGTGGAGTCCTATCGCTAAATGGCTAAAAATAACATATATATAGAACCAAATTCACCAAATTAACTTCTTCCCAACAGAAACAATTTCCTTAATCTCATTAAAAAAATTTTTATTATTGAAAGTTTAATAATTTTTTTTCTGTTGTTTGTATATTGGATTTGGATAACTAAAAATGTATGCAATAATTAAAAAAAAAAACCTGTTTCACATGCTTGTAATATTATAATGCAAAGGTTAAGAAATATCTCTTTAATTATTCTTGTTTGAATGAAATATAACTTTTCCCGAAATTGCCTTTGTCTATTATTACAAGGTATAAGCTAAAATTTTAAAAGGAGTACACGAGTACTAAAAGTTTGGGAAACACTGCTCTAGACCATTTAATGGCAAATGCATAATAGCCACATGACATGTATTAAAAACCTCCAAACCTATAGAGGAGCTATGCAGATACTTTGCAACACTGTATCATTCCAGTTAATTTAAAGTTTCGACAGAGATTTATGTGGGAACAGAAGTGAATGAATTGGAGATTCTTAGGATATTGCAGAATCTCATTGTAAATATAGCTGAGGGGTTAAATATCAGCTACCATTTTGCAAACAATGTGCAAGGGAACAGACAATGCTTCTGACCAGACCCTTTAAATCAGTTCTGATAGAGTTCCAAGGGAGTGGAATAAGGGCAAAAATAATTCTCTTGCATAAGGGAGGTTCTTAGACTTCAGTAGCAAACTATAGACTAATCAGTATCTTAGAAGTGGTGCTAAGAGTACTGGAAAAATTGGTCAAAAAGAGAATTCAAGAATGGATGGATAAGAATACGATACTCTGAATGGTATCATGGCTTTGTTGAAGGGTCAGTCATGCCTTAGTAATTTACTAGCTTTTTTTATAATAGAATTGACAGCTGAGATGGATAAAAGAAATAGCTACACAATGATTGTACTGAATTTTGCAAAAGCATTTAAAGAATACCACATGGAACTCTGTTCTGCAAATTAGAACAAATGGGGATGGATAATGACACTGGTTATGTGGATAATAGGGTGGCTGCTGGACAGATATCAAAAAGTGGTATGCGGAGGGGCAGAATCCAGGCAAAAGCAGATGACTAGTGGTGTTCCACAAGGTTCCATGCTAGGACCACTATTGTTTAATTCATACATAAATAAGAAATAATCTGAAAGGAAATATTCAGGTGTTTGCAAAATTAGGTCAAGTAATAGCTAATCAAGGCAATGTGGAGAACTTGCAGGATGATTTAAATAGGCTGTCAGTATGGGAAAAAGATAATGTTTGTCCATTTAATGTGGAGAAATGTAAAGTTATGCATTTTGGGATAAATCGATAAGGCTTTTTACCACCTTACCGGCCATTATGGATCAAATATGCATCCTCATACGCTTCTTATCCATCACATATTTCAAAGTAATATCAATGGTATTACAATTTTAATATGCACTTCGCATCCATGATAAACTTGACATCTATAGACATCTTGGCCAGTAGCGTGGTTAATGGAACTGTATCAGGAAATGGATGAAGCTAGGGATCCAGGGGTGGTGGTGGACAGAGAGTTGAAGTTTAGAGGACATATTGCTGAGGTAACTCATACAGTTACTTGGCTATTGAAGACCACACTAACAAGTGGTGATAAGGAAGTTGTTATTCATCTTTATAAGTCCCTGGTACATCCACATTGGATTACTGTGCTCAGGTTGGTCACCTGCCTTTCTTGGGGATCAGGAAGTGTTGGAGAAGATTCAGAGGTAAGTGATATATGGAATTTTTCCTATAAGGATAGTTTGAGGTTGTGTGGATTGCAGAAGTTTGTTGATAGGCAAAAAAGAGAGATATGATTGAGACATTTATGTTACTTAAAAAGTTTTATAGGATTGATGCTGGGGAAATGTTTTAGCACTTTCCTAGAGGGAGAAGACTAGGAGGTCATCCCTTGAAGTTAAATAAAGTGTGGGATTTTTTGCTTGGAGAGTTGTGAATGGATGGAATGTTTTGCAAGAGTCAGTTGTGACAGCTCTGTCTATTAATGGATTCAAAAAGAGAGATCATAGATTGTGTGAATTGTTTGGGTCTCCCTTGATAAGTCTTCAGAGACCATGGAAGTTACAATAATAATACTTGCCATTACCTGATACCTCCTAACCTTTCGTTGCACCTCTTGCATACTATAAATACCTTCCTTTTTATTGTTTAACCTAACACTCCATAAATGTTTAACATTTTTGGATGCAAAAATAATTGTCACATCATATCCACTGCAAAAAGTCCAGGGAAAAACTTGATCTCCAAGTTTATCCTGTCAATACATTAATCATTGTTTTGCTAATTTTCCTCTTCTGTTCTGTTTAGATAATCATATCTCCATAAATTAGAATTGCTCACACAGCCTTGAATACTGATAATCTTCTTTTCTAATATCTTATTTTTTACGTAATTCTGCCATCTGTTCAATATTATAATTTTCTTTACAACTTTTATATCCATTAGTTAAAAGTGGCTTAAATGCTATATTCCACAGAAATATACTCAACTAATTTACCACCATCATACCAGCTTTGTTTATTCTCTTTCCACATTTACCATATTCACTAAAATTCATGCACAAATAACTAAAGTGCTTCACTTATTCTATAGATTCTCCATTGCAAATGTTGTTAATGTTTTCATAGTTTTTGATAAAATTGCATAAAGTCATGCCAAATTTGTTATAGCAGTTATTCAATTTAGAGTCCTGAAGATTTGTCCTGGATCTATTTTTTAGATAAATTTATTTAATGCAAGAGATCCTGTGGAAGAACAGGAAAGATTGTATAGAGAGTGAATAGAGAGGTGAAGAGTGTGAGAGTAGAATGAGAAAACACATACAAAATAGGCAAAGAAATTAACAAGAAGTTGCCAACAAACAAAGTGGATGTTGAATACAATAGTAGATATGTTTATGAGAGTAGTTAGCAAATGTTTGATTGAGAAGTATAAAATAACTAATGATAGAGAAGAATGGCCAATGGCAGGCATGGATAATATTGGTTGTAGATCGAGGAAAGAATTACGGTATGTGCTTACAAATGCCAGGAGTATCAGAAAGAAGACTAAGAACATTGATAGATTGATAGAGTTCATTCACCCAAAAGTTTTAGCAATAAGTGAAATGTGGTTGAATGAGGATGATATCCTGATGAGAACAGAAATGAAGAGGAATGGTGGTTTTCATTAGGAAAGGTGGGTATAGGGAGGGAATGGAAACAGATATTGATGATAATAGAAGATTTAGAGTCACTCAAGGTGGTAATTAATGGATGAAATAGTGGCAGTGGTTTTGAGACAGTATTGGTGTGACATGGAAGTAGACAGATGAAGTATTTACTTAGGTTTTGATACATGTCTGAGAATGTAAAGAGTGATGACAGGGAAATATATAGGTAAATTGGCCTAGCAAATAAAAGAGTGGTCATTATGAGTGATTAAATTATGGTAATATGGACTGGAATAAACAGATAGCATTTGGGGATGGGGGATAAAGAAAATAGATTTCTTAGGTTTTGACTTCTTGAAGAATAACTACCCTTAAACAGTATATGACAAAAGACATGCAAGGATTTACAGTTTTCTTGAATTTGATTATTATTATCATTATTTCAAAATCCTCATCAAGTCAAAGACTCATTGTGGGAGGTCCTTTTGTCACACACAGATCTCATCATACTGTGCCTTAAGTACATTCTCTGTATTCACCACATTCTCAGGCAATGCATTTCAGTCATTCACAACTCTCAATGCAAAAAAACTGCTTCTCATTCCCTTGCTTACACCCTCCTTATATGACTTCCAGGGGGGGGGATGTCTTGTTCTCCCACCGTTTTATGAAAAATATCTTCAACTTTAATCTATAACAACTCCTTACCAACTTGTATGTCTCTGTCATATCACCCCTCTTCTTTCTTTCCACTAGACTCTAAATTGCATCTTCTCAACCTTTCTTCATACTCAACATTCCAGAGATCAGAAACTAAGTTAGTCAATCACCTCTGTACCTTTTCCAATATCTCTTCATTTTTTGAAAACCAGATGGCCAAATCTATGCACAGTAGTCCATATGTGGCCTAATCAAGGCCTTATACAATGGAACCAGAATCTCTTTAGTTCTACAAGTCAGTGTCCTCCACATCATTACCAGAATTCATTCTGTTGTCCTCACAATTTTGGCAAATGGGTCCTCTAAATCAGAGGTCGCCAATCTGTGGTCTGCGGGAAAGTTTTGTTGGTCCGTAGAGAAATTTGGACACCGACACAGGATCGCTGACAATTTTCATCTAGGAGTGCTTTTGTTGTCGGGTCACTGGTGGCACGGCTTGCGAGTGCTAGTATGCATGCACCAGACTTCAGTGGCGCATGAAGTCTGGTGGAATTCTTGTCTGATTGTTTTATTTTGTTGAAGTGAATTGTCGTCTGTCAACACTATACTGGACGATATTCTTAGATAAGCGACCAGTGATGTTTTTATTTTAACTGTGCACAGTGTGATATTTAATGGCATCGAAGACCTTGAGTTTGATAATTGTCATTTCTTGTTTGGTTTAAGATTTGAATAAAATAAACCCACAATGAGTGAGAAAAAGTAACCAAGCATTTTGCATTTCTATGGTAATATTTTGCGTAACCATGAGTTGATCAATGAATCAGAGCCTCCACAGCCCCCTCCAAGCACCATTAGGAAGGACATTACAACTGGAGGCGAAGAGAAGAAAACGTTCAAGGTTTCAAGAAAATATGATGGGGACACTTGAAGTTTGGAATTATTCAAGAAACTGGAAGTGAGCTGGATCCACGGCCGCTTTGTGTCGTGTGTTCTTAGAGTTTATGCAATGATGCCATGAAACCTTCGAAACTCGCCAGGCACCTGCAGTCAAAACACTCAGTTTAGCTAAGAAGCCAGTTGAATATTTTCAAAGGATGTGTGAAAGTATACAAAAGCAAATAAGTTCATTAGCAAAAATGACTGTTGAAGATAAGTCCCTAGTAAAGGCTTCTTATTTGATAGCACTTCAAATCGTGAAAATTAAAAAGCCATATACGATCGGAGAAGAATTAATTAAGCCCTGCTTGTTACAAGCCTGTGAAGAGGTTTTGGGAAAACATGCTGTCCAGAGACTGAAAGTAATTTCTATGTCTGCCAACACTGTGAAGTGCAGAATCGAAGATATTGAAAATCAAGTGATAGAAATGGTGAAAAAGTCAACGTTTTATGCAATTCAACTCGACCAATCAACAGACATAACTAAAAAAGCAGTTCTCCTTTGTTTTGTGAGGTTTGAGTGTCAAGGAGAGCTAAAGGAAAAAACTCCTCTGTTTGCTCAACTTGCTGGCTAGAACAACCGGCTCTGAGATTTTCAATGCACTTAATGGTTATTTACTGAGGCATGGTATTGAATGGAAGAAATGTGTTGGGATATGCACAAGTGGTGCCGCAAGCATGACTGGGCATCTTTCAGGAGTTGTTACAAAAGTGAAAGATGTTGGACACCCAAACATCTTGTTTACTCATATTTTATGAGCAACTTGCGGAAAAAAGAATGTCTCCAGAACTGCACGAAGTACTCTCTGATATAATTAAAAATATAAATGAAATTCGGCACAAAGCGCTCAATTCTCGAATATTTGAGGCACTTTGTGAAGAAATGGGCTCTCAATATACTCATCTCCTTCTTCACGCTGAGGTGAGATGGCTGTTCGAGAAGCAAAATATTAACCCGATTGTTCGACTTATACCAAGAAGTCAAGTTATTTTTCCAGCAACAAAATAAATTGAAATTCCTAGATCTCTTGTCCAGCGATGAGTGGCTAGCCAAGCTTGCATACCAGGCAGATATTTTTTCACTGTTAAAATGAGCTAAACACATCCTTGCAAGGACAGTTTATGGACATGTTCACACTGCTAGGTAAAATGGATGCATTTCAAAAGAAAATATTGCTGTGGCAAACGCGGTTGGCTAAAGAAGATCTGTAAATATTCCCGAATCTTGATGAGTATATGAAAGAAGAGGATGTCAACCGACAGGTAATAACCATTGTTCGACAGCACTTACGGTCGCTCAGAATCTTTTGGCCATTGTGACAATATGTGGATAATGGATCCATTTTTGGCGAAAATTGAAGATAGCAATTTGAGCATGAAAGAAAAAAGAAAGTCTAATCGATCTATCATCCGACAACAGTCTCGAAGCTAAATTTCACTCGTCATCATCAAGACATCACTTTTGGCTCTCCGCAAAAAGTGAATACCCAGTGCTGATTGAAAAAGCCATCAAAATTTTGATTCCATTTGCAACAACCTATTTGTGTGAAAAGACATTCTCATCTATTATGGCAATTAAAAACAAGTACCGCTGTTGGCTTGAAATAGAAATGGCTCCACGTGTTGCCGTGACGTCATTGGAACCAAGAATCCATAAACTTATTTCAAACAAGCAGCAACATATATAACACTAATTTTGTTATAATTAAACAAGTGCATTTCATATTAATAAAATGCAACTTTTATGATCATTATTTTATACGTTTGTACCTTTTTTTAAAAAAATTCATGTTAGTGGTCTGCGGGATTCAAAATTGTAAGTTTAGTGGTCCATGAGGTCCAAAAGATTGGTGACCGCTGCACTAAATTTTAGATCCTTATTCACCATCACCCCAAGATTTCTTACTCCACTTATAACAATATATCTCTACCAAGTGTAAACTACATCCCATCTTTGTTTTCCAAATTTTAAAACCTTACATTTTTCATCCCCACTCATGTGCTCATTCACTTAGTTTATTCAAGTCTTCTTGTAAGGCCACAACATCTGCTCTACTCCTCATAGGTCTTCCAAGCTTTGAATCATCTGAAAACAACTGAATATTCATATTCAAATTTAATCCTTGTTATTGAAAATGGAGTCAAATCTCCCTCCATTTGGTGAGTGACATCAAGTGATCATCACCACCCAGAATCTTTTTACTTCTATAAGTCAGTGTCCTTTGCATCATTGCCAGAATTCATTGTGTTGTCCTCACAATTTTGGCAATGTGTCCTCTAGATTTGGTAATGATCACCTCATGGTGATCGTCATCACCCAGCCAACCACATGAGGACTTCTGCAAGGAAAGGATAATAATAATATTATTATTAGACCCCCTATAGAGTCAGACTCTTTGTAGACGTCCCCCTATTATACATAATCTTTTCACACCATACCTTAAATATATTCAATACAGCTTTTCATACCATACCTTAAATACATTCACACTCTCACTCTCAAGTAATATATTCCAATTATTGACCACTCTCCATCCAAAAAATTTGATTCTCACTTTTTTGTGCACACCCTCCTTATACAGCTTCCAGGGATGATCACAATTTTCCTTCCATAATCAATCTCCCACAATTCTATGAAAAACCTCTTCAATGTTAATATAATAAGAACCATTTATTAACTTATACGTCTCTATCACATTACCCTATCTTCTCCTCCTATCCATTAGACTCTGTAAATTGCACCTTCTGAACTTTTTTTAATATTCAACATGCCAAAGACCAGAAACTACATAACCTTAGTTGATTACCTCTGGACCCTATCTAATATCTCTTCATCCTTCAGGTGACTAAATCTGTGTACTAAATAGTCCATTTATGATGGCCTAACCCAAGGCCTTAAATGAGAACCATAATCTCATTACTTTTACAAGTCAGTGTCCTTTGCATCATTGGTGGAATTCATTGTGCTGTCTTCACAGTTTTAACAAAATGTCTTCTAAATTTTTGATTTCTGTCCACCCCCCCATATCTCTTATTTCCTCTGTCCCCTCCAATAATATACTGCCACCAAGTGTATACTCTATATCCTCATCTTTGTTTTACGAATTCTTAGGCTTTGCAACATTGAACTAGCAACCCTGCTCCCAAGCCCATTCATTCGACCTGTTCAAGTCTACTTCTCATATTTCTTCTAACTTTGCATTATCTGCAAATAAGTGAAGATCTCCATTCAAACCTTCCTCCAGTATCATTAACATACAAGGTCAGTAGTGGTGTGCCTGAAGGCACAGCACTAGTGGCATAGTATATTTGTAAATCTAAGTATATTACTGTGTATCCATCTCCTTTGTCTGCACCTGCCACCTTATTGTATAAAGTAAGCAGATTACTAAAACGTGACCTTCCTTTAGCAAATCCATGCTGTCCATCAAAGAGAATGCTTCCGTTGTCAACCCAGTTCTGGATCTTAGTTCTCACTAACTTCTCCACCACACAGATTGGCCGATCATTTGAATTCTGTTACTGCCATTATGAAGCTGTAGAAGCTTGCCTTCCTTCCACTCCTTTGGACAGATGTCAACTCCCTGGCACATTCACTTAAAACATGCAGTGATCTGTCAAGTTTTACAGTTTTATTAACATAATCAGATTTACTCAATTCCCCACATACTTCTTTTCTCCTCCCTTTCTACTGCACTCAAAATCTGCATGATGTTACATTCACAAGGATCTAATACTTTTATAAATGGCTCATTTAATATCTCCATTATCCACAGTTATCTTTTTTACCGTTTTCTCCAAGTGCAATCCTTTAATAATCGTTCTTTCTTCTGTTGGCTACATATTGAAAGAACTCTAGGTTTTTTTTTTTTTTTTGGGGGGGGGGTGCTTTATTAGCTAACAGCTGCTCATGCTGATCTTTTGCTACTCTTACCGAGTCACACCCTTGCCTGTTCTTTGTACTCATAAAACTATAATTACCAGTCATCATAATGTGTTCTTCCTGTGTTGCATGCTTTGTCTTCGTTCAGCCATTTCATACCAACCTTATTTAACTTTCTAACCCTCAGAATACATTTAGATATTGCTTCTGCTTGATAGTTCTTAAATAGCACCCAAGCAGCATTGATCTCCTTTCTGCCAAACTCCTCCTTTCATGCTGAAGATGCAAGCCGTCTCCTGTCTGGCAACCACTAGGTAATCACTTCATGGTCACTCTCACCAGCCAGAGATAGATTTTGCACATGATTTATTATTATTATTATTCAGGCCTCCATGGAGTCAAAAGACTCATCGTGGGAGGTCCTTCCTAAGAAACACAACGTCTATCAAGACTCGTCGAGGGGAGGTCCCCCCCCCCTAAGAAACACAAAGTCTATCATACCACTCCTTAAACTCGTTGACCGTTCTCACTCTCGCCACTCCATCAGGCAATGCATTCCATGGTTCAACCACCCTCCATGCAAAGAAACCACTCCTCACCCTCTTGCTCACAGATTCCTTTCGTAACTTCCAGGGATGGCCTCTTGTCATTTATAATGATATCATCTGATGAGATGATCAAATCCAAGTCCCCTTGATCCTTGCATGTCCTCTCTTACAAACTGCATGATGGAGTTGACCTGCAAAAACTCTAGAAATTCATTTTCTTTACTACCAGATGCTATGTCATCATCCCATTTTATACTGCCATAATTAACATCATCTGTAATGATCACCCTTTTCCTATTCACTTGGCTAATTCTTTTATATTTCATGGTCACTATCCTCCACACTACCAAGTCTATAACATATCTAAATATTTCATTCTGTTCCCTTCTCTCTCTCTCTCTCTCACACACACACACTGCTTCAAAACCACTGCCATATTTCTTCCTTGTAGGAGCTTAACCATCTTTTTTATCATCAATAGAACTCCACCTCTCTCTCTCTTTACGCTTTCTATCTTCATGAAATACAACTTGGGAAACGGATTAAAACCAAGTACAGGTAACCCTCATATAACGCAGTACTTATACAATGTGGTCTAAAATTGTAGTAACCCTTGGTGAATGCGGTACTTATACAACACGGTCTACAAATTGTAGTAACCCTTTATCTTTTCATGTTTTTCACCACGCGACTTAAAAATCAAATTTTATCTTCGTTAAATTTGTGTCTGCCTGTATACCACATGTAATTATAAGTAGCGAATTTATATTAGAGGAAATACCCTGTAGCACGCATGTACCGCAATTGATTACTGTATAAAATGTTTATTGTTGAAAATTGTCCTCGTTTCTGCCGGAAAAGTGCATTAAAAATCATAAGTGTTTCATCTCAAGCTGAGCACTTTATGTTCTGGTGAGTTACATACAATACGTAATGCTTGCTTTTTTTGGGTAAAAAATTATTTTTATAGTAATGGCCACAAACTGCAACGAAAGGAAAAAACCAACATTGAAAACAAAATTAATTTCTCTGGAAGAAAAATATTCAAAATCTTGGATCAGTTGAAAAATGGAGAAAAACCAGGAGTTTTTGCAGGGACTTTGAATTTAAATGAATCAACAATTCGAAGAATCAAACAAAATGAACATAAAATCCTAGAAAGTGTTTATTGCTGGGTCAACAATAAGTGCAAAGTGTGTTACTCGTGTACGCGATATTCTAATGGAAAATGAAGAAATCTCTAATGATTTCGATAGAAGACTGCACCTCAAAAGAAAATTCCTATGGATAGAAATCTTATTAAACAAAAAACTCTCCAAGTTTATAAACATTTGTAGTGTGGACCAGGTGTTCAATGTGGAGGAATCCAGATTATATTGGAAAAAAGTGCAAAAACGCACCTATATTTCAAAAAATGAAAGATCAGCTCCTGGATTCAAAGTTTCCAAAGATAGAATTACTCCACTGTTTTGTAGTAATGCATCAGGTAATTACATGACAAAACCAGTGTTTATTAACCAATCCTCAAATCCTCGCGCTATGAAAACTTAAAATATGCACTACTTTATTTTGCTTAGAACATTTATGCATTATGTGCAATGAAGTTTAAGTATAATTTGTAATTTTTATACTATGTATTTGTTTCATAATTTATGTTTTCTTAACTTACATGAATTACCTGAATTAAATAAAAATATATTTTTTGTTGGATATGTCATTGTTGTTTATATAATTTAAAAAAAAAAATGATTTCGGAACATAATCCTACTTTTTCTATGTGCTCTGAGACTTGCATAACACGATTTATATAACGCAGAACCTAACATCCTCGTTATACGAGGGCTACCTGTATACAATTTCTTGGTATCTTTAACATATAATAAACCCAAGGTAAAAAACTTTCTACATCCATCTCTGATCCAGAGATTTTTATTAATAAGGTCAAGCACCTGTTGGCTACTACTTGTATATGAGATATATATGACTTCTGCATTACTTCAACCTTGATGAGGGGAATTGAAGATGGCGGCTCGTGTGTTAGTATTTCGTGTATTATTGATGGTGAATTGCGAATTTGATTGATATGTTTTTAGCGATTTATGCTTTCGTGTCAAGTATTTTGTTAACATGTATTGATCAAGCTTTTTGATTACGAAAAGTTTTTGTAAGTTACAGGTGAGTAAATACTTTAATTTCGATATTTAGTTCCATCGGAAACTATCTTCTAAGCCTAATCACAGGGCATATTAAACTATATATCATACTACTGGAAAACACCAGATTGTGTCTACGGAATTTGCTATGGCGAAACCTCTGAACGAGACCATTTTCGAGGAAGTTTATAATGAATTCCTCAGATTAGGAAAACTTCTGAGTGATAGTTGGCCGGGAAAAGTTAAGCTTTTTTACTCATTCCCACCCTCTGCAGTCACAGAAGATATCTCGGACGATACAAGTGAGGAGCTCATTACTCAGTTGCATTCTCCCTCAGACTTTGAAGAAGTTCGTGTGCGCAAAACCACTGACACAGAACCTCTCATAGATTTTGGTATGGAAGAGGATACTCCCAGTTCCAATCCCTCGACTGTCACGAAAGAGAGGGTTCTACTGATAGTCCTCCAGGAAAAGAAAAGATGGACACAATTAAGATCCACCATGATAAACTCATAGATACAGTATCTCTCAGCCAAGAACACTGATGATGGTATAAAAATTCAGCCGGCTACTGTAACTGATTACAGGAAACTGACCAAAGTGTTACTCTAGCAATATTAATACCACACCTTTTCTCTTAGTTCGGAGAAAAATCTGCAGGTAGTACTGCAGGGTGTCATGGAGGATATAACTACATGTGAAATTGAGGCTGACCACCAGGACCTGCCACCTATTAAGATCAGCAGAATGACTAGAGCAGACAAATCCCTTATGCCTCTGGTCTTGGTGGAGATCAAAGCTTATAAGAACATCTGTTTGTGGACTCCGGATCATTCCATAAAAGGGCATCTACTGGTCAATGCCATAGATGCCAGAAATTTGGCCATGCTCAAAGACTCTGCAAGGCAGAGTATAAATGCCTGAAATGTGCTAAGAACCACCCCACTAACACCTGCACCAAGCCAAAAACCACCTCGCTAAATGTGTCAACTGTGGTGGCCCTCATCCAGCAAACTACAAGGGATGTACTCAGCACCCAAAAAAACAGAGGGATGGAGACAGCTAAACTGCCCTCTTCCTCTAGTAAAAGAACACCTGAGGCCCCTGCTCCACAGCCTGACACTCGACCTTCAAAGACAGTGGAAGCCAAAGGCAAACAAGAAGTTATGCTGATGTGGCCCATACTAACAAACCAATATCAGAACAAAATCAGCCAATAGCACCTACTAATCTGATAGCAGTTATTACAGCCTCTTTAGCTAACATGCTACAAGATTTCAGCCTGTCTAACCCTTCAGCAACCACCACTAAAAGATTCCTACAGGAAACACAGGCCATCCTCAGCAATCATAAATGAATAAAAACAAACTCATTCCTGCCTCTCTTCAGATCATTGCATGAAATGCGAACGGCTTAAGGAACAAAATTCTGGAGCTACAAGATTTCACTTACAGATACCAACCTGATATTTTACTAATCAGTAAAACACACCTTAGACCCTCTAACAGTCCCAAAATACGGGGTTATCTCATGTACAGAAATGACAGATTCAACTACAGAGGTGGTGGCACTGCCATCTTCATTAAAAATTACATTAACCACCATTCTGTGAACAACCCACCAACCACTAACCTTGAAATTACAAGTGTGTAAGTTTTCACCAGCTCTGCCAGCAGATTGGAAATCTATTCAGCTTACAATCCACCCTTAAAAACTCTGCTGCACACTGATTAAATGCTATTTTAGAAGTTAGAGTACCCATCATTATTGCTGGGGATTTAAACTCCAAGCACCCTGCCTGGAATAGTAGAACCACAAACAAGAATGGCTGCATCCTTTCCAACTACATAGGATCAAACTATGCTGTCATGGCTGGACATACTGAACCAACTCATCTCAGTACGTTTGGCATTGCTGACATACTGGATATAGCTATCCCACAAGACATTAAACTTCAGTACAGCCTTAAATCACTAAATAGCTGTCATCGGATCACAACCCAATTCTACTACAACTAGGAGAATAAGAATACCTGTCTCCTCCCTATCACTCATGCATATCATGGGACAGATTGTCTAAAGAACTTAGGGATCAAATTGGACCTGTCCCTCATATGCACAGAAGAAGATGTGGAATCTGCAGTGACTAGCCTCACCCAACAGATTAAGTCCGATTATATCTGCTATAACGGTTGCAACCCTCCACAAACCTGTTCCCAAGCCTGGTCATTTACCCGAGGATATTATGGACCTGATCAGAGAGAAGAACAGAGCTAGGAAGAGATTTCTTAACACTTACGCTCCTCAGGACAAAACAGTTCTTAATAGATTGAACGGGGCAGTGAGAGATGCACTTAAAACTCATAGAAACCAAGTTTGGGATGAAAAGTTAGCCTCTATCTCACTACTGATCACTCTATCTGGGAGTTACTGAGAAACATCAGAAATAAAAACAGATCCCCCCCCCATAATCTCTAACCAGTGCCTAGTTTACACAGATGTAGATAAGACAGAAGCCATAGTAAAGAATCTAGAGGTGCAGTGCAAACATTCATATAACAACTTAGATTTCAATCACTTATACAAAATCCACAGACAGGTTAGACACGTATTAAAACTTCCAGATACCAGTGCTGACCATATTGCACCCACATCACCTGTTGAATTATATGATATTATTAAAAAAAACTAAAGAACAGTAAAGCTCCTGGACCAGACGGCATCTCAAATAGGGTGATCAAGCTGTTGCCTTGAAAAGCTGTAGTGCACCTGACCATTATAATAAATGCAATCTTAAGACTTCACTATTTTCATTCCACCTGGAAACTGGCTGATGTAATCCCTATACATAAGCCATTCAAGGACCCACACCTACCGCAAAATTATCGTCCAGTCAGTCTCATCTCTAATCTGGGTAAGGTTGTGGAGGTCATCCTCTCATGACTCCAAACCTCAGTAAATGACCTAAACATCCTCCCTTAGAAACAGTTTGGTTTTCGGCAAATCCACAGAATTGTGGAATACATCACCACCAGCTATAACTGGCACCAGTGCACAGGAGCTGTTTTCCTAGACCTATCCAAAGCATTTGACAAAATCTGGCATTTCAGGCTCTTACACAAACTTATCTCAGCCGGTATCTCACTAAAAATGGTTCATCTAATCATATCTTCAGAATAGATCAATACAAGTCAAAATCAATGGTTCTACCTCATCCCAGTGCCGCAGGGATCCCTACTAGCTCCATTGCTGTTTTCTATATACATGTCAGACATCCCGCACAATCCAATGTCTTCCATTTTGGCCCTGTATGCAGACAATACAGCAATACTAACCAGATCTCTCCAACCCTATTTCATTACCAGAAAGCTTCAAGAAAACCTTCTAAAGCTGGAAGGTTGGTTCTCCAAATGGAGATTGGAAGTCAACCCCCCAAAAAGTTCAGCCATTCTTTTCTCGAAAAGGCCAATATCTCCTGCAGGAGATGTGTTACTATTCGATACTAAAATTCCCTGGCAGACAGAAACAAAATACCTGGGTGTAATTCTCGACAAAAAGCTATCTTTCAACCATCAAGTTTACAAAGGCATCTAAAGCCATCACACAGATCTATCCGCTAATTAATAGAAACAGCAAGCTCAGCAACAGAATCAAATTGCAGCTATACCAGATGACGATTCGTCCTATAATCACCTATACCTCTCCAGCCTGGAGCCACACCTCTAATACTAACATTATCAAAATACGAGTACAGAACAAGTGCTTGAGAATGATTCTGAACACTCCATGGTATGTTAGAAAAACAATCAACTTCATAGAGATACAAATATTCTCTATATTTTCTCTTTCCTACAATCCTTAGCATCTAAGTTCTTCCTAAAGATGTCCATACACCCCAACGATTTGGTTCAGCAAGCTGCAGCATACGAGGCAACGGACATATTCAAACATAGAAGACCAAAGATGTTGAGAGTTTATTTTTCACTTGGTTAGACATTATAATAAGTTTAGTTTAATCCTTTATCCAAGTGTGAGCAAACAAAGTTTGCACCTGAAAGTATCTTCAGGACTGGGGTAAGGTAGTGCAATACCTGGAAACTCGTTGCAAAGGTGGGGAAAGCTCTCATCACTCCCCACCTTTGCAACGAGTTGCCTGGTATTGCACTACCTTACCCCAGTCCTGAAGATACTTTCAGGCGCAAACTTTGTTTGCTCACACTTGGATAAAGGATTAAACTAAACTTATTATAGAAGACCAAAAGCTATATTAACCTGCTATAGCGATGCATAATCTCCATGCCCATTGAGTGCGAGCAAACTGCTCATAAATTTTATCCTCACTGTAACCACAATAGATAGTGGGGAATATGAAAAGCATCTTGCTTCACCCCTAAAGACAAATGTCAATTGTCAATTCAACCTTGGTATCTCTCCCAGGTCTGGTTTCCACTGATCAGACTTCAATAAAGGTCAAAACTGCTCTGGGTAGTGGCCCTTCCAATTATGCATAGCAGTATACATGTCCGAATAGGGGTGTAGGCTTTGTATTATGGCAGTAGTGCACTCTGGGTTTAATCTGGGGGGGGGGGGCAAATTGAGTAGACGATTTGAGAATACACACTATGCATGGCATACGACGACCTATATGACTGAGCATCTGTAATGATCGCTAATTCATAGAAATAGAAGACCCGAAACAACATAAATTTAAAGAAAAAAATTATTTTATTAATTAGGAAAAGATTTTTGGAAAATTTTCTACTGTTTTTTCCCTTTTTCTTTGGGGGGCAAGGTCCCTCCCCCCCTCTGGGTGCACCACTGCATTATGGGATACATAGGCAAGTGATATGAAGTCATTAGCCTCTACATACAAGTAGCTTAGACATGAATATATTTCATGCACAAAACACTGTTTTGCTTCCTTGGGAAAAGGATTAAAACCAAGTATATAATTTCTTGGTATCCTCAACATATAATAAACCCAAGATAAAAACTTTCTACAGTAAGGTTCTAGTATTGTCTAAGGATGGTGATGAGTGTCTGTTTCTTTTAACAGGCAGCTCCCTTGAACAGTCAATAATCCATAAGGGTGAGGAATCTATTTCATGTAGATTATAATGGACATGAAATTATATTCTTATTTTAATCCTGTTTTAATGCATACACAAACAGAGTGTGAGGGTGAAACTATTTGTAAATTGTTTGCATTATTTGTCTTAGTATCTCATAATGCAAAACACACTTCCTTTCTACTTCAATTCTAATTCCCATATGAGCACAGAACTTATTTTATACCCTGCAAAAATAGATAAAATTTAAAAATTGTGAACTGCATTAAGAAATCACCTGTTAATGTTGATTTCTTCTTCTTTTTTTATTATATTCATAAACATAATCAACCACATCGTTCAAATCATTTATTCCATTTGAATTGAAAGCGGAAGATCTGAATATATCTGACCTTTCCCTTGAAATATATTTTTTTCATTATGAGGCTATTGTCCTAGCAAGCTCTCAATGTTTGTTTATTTTTTCCCCCAAGTAGTATCACTTTGTTGTTATACTAGTGTTTATTGTTCACTTGCAGTTCTTAATTTGTAACTGCTTTTTTTTTTTTTTTTAATCAAATTCCAGTTTACCTGAGAGAACTGGTATTCTTCCAAACTAAAGAATTCTGGTTTACTATCATTTTGGTTCTGCTTATACTAGCGAGTGATAGTCAAAAAGATAACAGTCTGCTTTTGATGAACTATATAAACAAGTTTTAGAGAATCAGTTGTTTCTTAATCCTTGCCTCATGTTGGGAGGACTTTTTGATGAGCGTGTTTGTCATGTTTTGTAAGCAAATATGAGAAGTGTAAAGAGAATAAAAATAATTATAGCAGTTTGAAAGATGCAATGCATGATAATGTGATTAGCCAAGTTGGTGTTACAAGTGGTATGAGACTAAATGAATGACATGGTGGAAACTGAGATTGACCAGATGGTAATGGAAAAGATCATCATTACGTGACACCTCCAAGGAGTCCAAACACTCGTCGAGGGAGGGCATACTCTACAACTCTCCATCTCCACCAGTCATCCAGCAACTACATGCAAACTGCAACTACCATAATCATTTACACCAACTCCATCTACTACCCACTACTAGTAATTTCGCAGACATTTGCAAACATCCATGCGCACAGCAGGATTTGAACCCACAGCCTTTTGGCTGGAGAGCGGATATGCTAACCACTTGGCCAATCAGGTTGGTGCACTTGTTTGGAGTTCTCAACAGAACGTGGTGATTCATCGATAAGAGGAGTGAATGAGAATATTGTGATGAAATCTTGTTTTCCTGGTGCTAAGAATAAGGATGTTTATGATGCTATAAGGATACAGAGTGAAGGTGAAAGAGATGTTCATTTTGACTGGCACAAATGATTTAGCAGGTGACAAGTGAGGTATGCAAGAAGACATGAACAAGTTGCTAGTGCATGCGAAAAAGAAGAATGAGAAAGTAAAAGTTGAGTCTCTTGCCATGGTATGTTAGAGGCAAGCTGAGACAGAGAGCTATGTTTGCAAATCAATCAGTGTGTAGATTGTCCATGTGTGGAGTAAGTTTGATGGAAGGAAAAAATTTTATATAAAGTGGATAGCTTGCATCTAAATTGATCTCGTGTCAGAAGTCTTGAGAAAATGTTGGTCAATGAAAGTTCAGAAGTACAAAGTCAAGAAAACTAGAATGCTTAGGGTAAATGCATGTGAAAGTGGGTCCAGGCAACCTAGAGGTTAAAAAGGGAGAGAGTGATCACATGTAGCAATCCAGGTTCTTAACTTTAGTGGCTAAGCAACACAAGGTATAAGAGAGGTTGTGGGATGAAGGGGCTATTGCAGTTTATGTATGCTAATGAGAGTATTCGAAATAAGGGGGAGGATTTTTTATCATTAGTTACCTCAACTTGGCCAAAAGTTATAGGCATTAGTGAGACGTGGTTGACTGAGGATGATATGGTCATAGAAATAGAATGTAAGGGTTATAGTATCTTCAGGGAAGATAGAGGAACATGATAAAAGTGATTTTACTAATGAGAGTAGAGTTAAAGCCAAAAAGTGTAGAAGTACACCAGGGGAAATGGATTCAGAAGGCAACAATTGGAGCTATCTGGTGTGAGATAAAGGCCAACAGGATGAAATATGTAATTGTTTGCAGTTATAATCTAAGGAGGGTTAATGGAGATGATAAAAGTAGTTTTACTAATGAGAGTAGAGGAATTAAAGCCAAAAAGTGTAGAAGTAAATCAAGGGAAATAGATTCAGAAAGCAACATGTGGAGCTATCTGGTGTGAGCTAAATGCCAACAGGATGAAATATAAATAATTGTTTGCAGTTATAATCTAAGGAGGGTTAATGGAGAATATAGATGACATGCATTGGTAAATAGCACGATGAGTATAGGACAAGTAATTATTATGGGAGATTTCAACTATGGTGATATACATTGGAAGGAAGAATGGTCACAAGCATAAAAGGAAATGAAATTTATACATGGAGAAATAATTACTTTCTGGTCTAATGCTTGCACCCTCTAAGGATATTACACAAGGGTAGCTGTGGGTAAAAGAGGATGTTGAAATGCAGGTACATGAATGCTAGAAGTATCAGGAATAAGGGAGAGGAGTTGTTGACATTGGTCAGCTTGACTTTGCCAAATATTTTAGGCATCAGTGAGAACTGGTTCACAGAAAATTATATAATTACAGGGATACAATGTAAAGAGTATTGTATAGAGAGGATCGAAGGAAGAGTATAGCAGGTGGGATGTTGCTGACGAAGAATTACAACCAACAAAATTAGAAGTTAAAGAGGATTTTAGGCCTGGGAAGATGGTGGTTCGTTTGAGGCTGTCTGGTGTGAGACACAGGCCAATTGATCAAAATATATTGTTGGTTGCTTCTATAGAGCAGAGGACCAACAGGAAGATGCCATGTATCAGCAGATTTGCACAGGAGTGCTGAACAATTATTATGGGAAACTTTAACTATTGGGAGGAAAGTGGGCATGGTAAGATGAGAGTGGAATTTTTACAGTTGCCAAGGGATAATCCTGAACCAACATGTTATAGAGGGGACCAAGGATTTGAGACTGTTGGATCTGGTAATAGCATCAGAAGATATATCCATAACCATAGTAGACACTCTGTCTACATTTGGGGAGAGTGACCACTCTTGTCCTAGCGAAAGATGTGGAATTCTCTGTCAAGAAAGGGTTTATGTTGAGATCTAAAGCTGGTAATTATGAAATAGTTAGGAGTGAATCATCTTGGAGCAGTGCCATGGCTGCAGAAGCTACAAGGAAGAAATGTAAGTAGTGCATGAGAGGTGATCATAAATTGTTTGAGAGAAGCAGTATCAGACTACATACCCAAGGTTAGGAGGATAAACTTGGTGGAATTAAGTGGATGAATAGAGATATAAAGCAAGAGCCGGCCAAAAAAAAAAAAAAAAATGCTGCGGAGTAAATATATAGAAAAATGTGATCAGCATACTCATGAGCAGTACAAAGTGCAAGCAAGAAGGCTAAAAAAAAGGCCAAATCAGACTACGAGAGAGAATTAGCTAAACAGGCTAACAAAGTAAACCAAAAAGAGTTTTTTTATTATGTTGCAAGAGGAAAATTGATTTGGTAGGATGATTTAAAGAATGCCGATGGTAGGAAAGTGATGTTGAAAAATCATGCTGAGTGATGATTTTTCAAAGGTGTACCTCCAGATTGAGATTTTGCAGCTGATGTGACAGAGACTCATATCAAATTAGGGTAAATGAAGAGGAGGCATTCAGCATATTGAAAAATATGAATGTGAACACAGCAGAGGAACTGGATGTCATGTCAGCCTGTGTACTGCTGAATGTGCAAGTGAATTGGCATTGCCTCTGATGAAGTTGTTTGGCCTAAGTCTCAAATCTGGCAGGGTTCCAGGGGAGTGGAAAGGGGGTAAGATTGATCCATTACATCAAGGTGGCTTCGAAACAGAACAAACTACAGACTAATATTTTAGGAGTAGTTGAAATATTGGTAAAGTTGGTTAAAGGTAAAAACCAAACATTGGGTGGATAGGGATGTGATACTCTATAGCAGGCCTGTGCAATATACGGCCTGCAATGCTATTTATTTTGGCCCGTCTGCCTGATTGAATTATTTAATCATACAGGGGAATATGAAAGTAGACGATTTTTTCCCAGCGTTGAATTAAATTTTTACTAAGACTGCATGTTTACGTTCATGCGATTAATGTCACAATCACGTTTCTTTCAACTTGACAATAAATTGCATTTGGAATTATTCTCACTGTAGTATTTAATAACAAATTATTACAATCGCTTCGAGGTTTTTTTAGTGTTAGTGTCGCTGCGGGGAAAATCAAAGTTACATATACTACCTGAGACAACATGTAATGGAAGAGACAAGAGATTCTAGAGTGTTAGATCTGGTCATAACATCAGAGAACATATCATTAAGTAATTTAGTTACACTGCCTCCACTTGGGGAAAGCAATCATGTGGTCTTGACCTGGGAGATTGTAAGATGTGCTGAATATTCTGTTAAGAAGGGGTATATGTGGAATTACAAGGCTGGTGATTATGACAAGCTGAGAAGTCAGCTTTCAGCAATGCTATGGCATGAGAATTTGAAAGGGAGAGAGATGATGATGCATGGGAGATTCTCGAGGAATATTTAATGAAAGCTGTATCAGAGTGTATTCCCAGAGTCAGAAGGAAAAATCAAGTAGGAGTAAGATGGATGAATAATATTAAGCAAGAGTTGCAGATAAAGAAAAGGTTGTGGAGGAAGTATAAAGAAAAAGGTGATGAGCATTCCCATGAGCAGTACAAGGTACAAGCAAAGAGAGTCACCTGTATGGTAAGGAAAGCCAAAGCTAATTATGAGAGGAAGCTAGCTGATGAATCCAAAGAAACCCTAAGGAGTTCTTTTGCTATGTGGCAAGTAAAAGGAAGAATAACCATGGAAAGATTACTTTAAAAAGTGTTGATGGTAGAGAAATAACAGAACCAAATCAAATAGTTGAGTTGCTTAGTGATCATTTTGCAAAAGTGTACCATCTTAGTTATGATAGTGCAGTGTCAAATGTCTCATTGACTGATGAGAGTCTAGAGATAGACGAAATAGAGGTGCTTAATATATTACAGAACCTTAATGCTAACACTGCAATTGGGTCAGATGGCATATCGGCCCATGTGTTACGAGAATGTGCAAAAGAATTAGCCTCCTCTAACCAGGCTGTTTAATTTAAGCCTCAGTTCTGGTAAAGTACCAATAGAGTGGAAAGAGGGGGAAAATAATCCCACTGCATAAGGGAGGCTCCAAGACTGAGGTTGCAAATTATAGACCAATCAGTATATCTGGAGTGGTGGTTAAGGTTTTGGAGAAATTAGTAAAAATTAGAATTCAGGACTGGGTGGACAGCAACATGATACTTTATAAGGGACAACATGGTTTTGTGAAAGGTAGGTCCTCCCTCAGTAACTTGCTTACTTTCTATGATAAAGGAACAATAGAGTTGGATAAAAGAAATCCTTAGTGATACTGCTGGACTTTGCAAAGGCATTCGACAAGATTCCACATGGAACTCTGTTGCAAAAATGAGAGTAAATGAGTATGGATCTGAAGCTGGTTATATGGATTAGAGGATGGCTGGTCGATAGATATCAAAGAGTGGTTTATGGAGGAGCTGGCTCCAGGAGAAGGCAAGTGACTAGTGGTGTACCTCAAGGCTCAGTGCTTGGTCCTCTATTGTTTATTTTGTACATCAATGATATTGGGAATACTTTGAAAGGAAATGTCCACTTGTTTGCTGATGATGCAAAATTAGGAAGAGTGATAGTCAATTCAGATGATGTAGATATCTTGCAGGATGACTTGAATAGGCTGGCGGTATGGACTAAAGTAAATGGCTGTCAGTTTAATGTGGCTAAGTGTAAGGTGATGCACTTCAGGAGGATGAGATCACATGCTGTGTACTATATTAACGGAACTGAACTGCAAGAAATTGACGAGGCAAGGGACTTGGGAGTCATTGTGGACAGAGAACTTAAGTTTAAAGGGCATATTGCAAAGATAGCCAAAACATCACATCAAATTACATGGTTGTTGAAGAACACACTAACAAGCAGGGATAAAGAAGTTATTGTTCCACTTTATAAAGCATTAATAAGACCGCATTTGGACTATTGTGCACAGATCTGGTCACCTGGATTTCTTGGTGATGAAGAAATGGTGGAGAGGATTCAGAGGCGAGTTACAAAGATTGTTGCAGGTCTGTGGGATGTTCCCTACCAGGATAGATTGAAGATCTGTGGGCTCCAAAAACTAGCTGATAGACTTAGGAGAGGAGATATGATAGAAGCATATAAATTATTAAAGGGATTTTACAGGATTGATGCTGATGACATTTTTAAGATCAGTGTAGGAAGGGAGAGAACGAGGGGCCATTCCTGGAGATTATTTAAGAGTGTGGTTAACAAGGATGTTAGGACTAGATTTTTTACTTGGAGGGTTGTGAAGGAGTGGAATGCATTGCCAGAGGTGGTTGTGAATGCTTCATCTGTGAATGAATTTAAGGAGAAGTATGATAGGTATTGTGTAAATAATGGTTGTGTGTCAATGTGGGGTCTCCCGCGATGAGTCTTTTGACTCCATGGAGACAACATCTCCGTGATAACGACTTAATGTCTATGAACGAGAATGAATCGTATTACACAAAGTTGGCTGTGCCTTGACTGGTTTTGGCAGTGTAGTGGTTGGTTGTAGCTGGAGCAATACATTACATAACTGTTATCATAACCTGCATTATTGTGAGTTTTTTGTAATTAATATTGTCAATCTCGACACAATGAGCTTAAGTAAAAAGTGTAAAATAGCTTCGGAACATCGAGCATTTAACCCTGAGTGGACAAATAAATATTTTTTACGTTGTTTAAGGACAAAATAGTGTGCATTGTTTGCTGGGAATCTATCGGTGTGCTGAAAGCGTACAATCTGAGACGTCATTTTGAATCGAAACATCCTAACCTTGGAAAGTTGGATGCAAGTGAAAAGAAAATAAAAGCAGCAAAGTTATTGAAAGTCCTTAGCAGTGAGCAACAATAAGCTTAAAAATATCACAAGAAATAGTTTGTGCTGGCAAATCATTTACTGAGGGAGAGTTGATAAAAAAGTGTCTGATGATTGCTGAATTGTGTCCTGATATGAAAAATAATTTTGAAAATATCAGTTTGTCCAGTATGATTGTTCAGCAGGGTGGCTGATATTGCCGAGGATCTTAAAGATAACCTGCAAAATTTGGCTAGTGAATATGTCTATTATTCGCTTGCTATGGATGAAAGTACTGACGTGGAAGATACTGCACAGCTTTTAATATATGTAAGAGGTGTTAATAAGAATGTTGAGGTGACAGAGGAGCTTGCTGGTTTGTGTTCAATGAAAGGAAGAACAACAGGAAAGGAGATCGCAGAAAATATAAAGATGTGTGTAACCAAAAAATTATCCTTAAATTTCAAGAATTTAGTAGCAGTTTGCACTGATGGTGCCCCATCTATGTGTGGAAAAAAATGTTGGTGTTGTAACATTTATTGGACAGTATGCAGGTAAACCATTGACAAAATTTCACTTCCTAATTCATCAGCAGGTGTTATGTTCAAAGGTTTTGCAGTTTGATCATGTAATTAAAGTAGTATTTGCTCTGTTCAACTATATTCAAACTCGGGGTTTGAAACAATGTTTCAGGCATTTCTAGAAGAAAATGATGCCGAGTACGGGGATCTACCATACCACACTGATGTACATTGGTTGAGCCGCGGTAAAGTTTTGTAAATTAGCTTTTCTTTTATGAAAATTCTAGTTTTTAAAGTAGTAACTATTTTGCTTGTACAACAGTTGGATAATTTTACGTATAACGTACGTGATTTCGTGTGTTGGTGACGAATTTGAACCTTGCCTTATTCCTTTCTCCCCTTCAACATGAATTGACTCTTCTTATCATTGTGCCAGCCAAGGTTCATACATCTGTGGTCAGAGAGTAACTCACATACTACTACTACCATCATCATCTACACCAACGCTATCTACTGCCACCCACCACTACTTGTATTTTTGTCTGTAAATTGAATGTGTTCTGAAGGCCAGTTCGTCTGTAGGCATGATGAAAAACCCTAGTTTCTGGGAGAAAAAACCCTGCTACTGGTGTATGAGATTGGCTAACTTACTTTCAAATCGTCATTCTTCCAATTGCTCTATAGAGGCACTTGGACGTCTACTACTCTCATTTATCTCTAAATGCTTGTCATTATTAGGAATTACTCTGACATCCACTAGATTGGATGTTAGAGTAATTCCTAGTGGATTCACAGAAGAAGCATCAATTAGGTTGGATGATTTTTTGGAGACCAATGAGGAGAACTCATCAGAAATGCTTTAGGAAGGAGTCAAGGTGATAATACAGGATACAGAGAAGAAATATCTTGCTAATAAGAAGACCAAGAGACCCATGGATATCAGCTCCAACATGGGAACTAATCAAAAGAAGGCGGTTGGAAAAACAGACACAGGGACTGAAGAATACAAGAGATTATACAGAGAAGTCAGAAGAGTCATCAAGCAGGACAAGGAAAAGTTCTATACTAATAAATGTGAAGAAATAGAGTTCCAGATGAGGAGGCACAATTATAAAAGGATATTTAATTTAGTTCGTAACTTAAAGCACAAGTTTAAGCCTAAATTATTTGTCATCAAAGACAGGAATGGAGCATTACTAACAGAAGAGTTGGAAATCTAAAACAGATGGAAAGAATACTGTGAGGAACTGTACAGTAGAGTGGATAATGAAAATGTGTAGCCCTCTTACCAGGAAAATTTTTTGATTTGGAACCTCTGCCACTGAGGCATGAAGTTGAAAGAGCAGTTAAGCAGCTTAACATCAATAAGGTCCCAGGTGCAGATGGAATCCTAGCAGAGTTAATTAAGGCCACAGGGAATGGAGGGATAAGTGTTCACTGGAAGAAGTCAGTTTTCAGTTTTCATACCACTACATAAGAAAAGTGATATGAAGGCATGCAAGCATTATAGAACTATTAGTTTAATGTCTCATGTAAGCAAAATTTTATTGAAGATCATACTAAATAGGATTGAGACCAAAGTTGAGGTAGAGATGCCCAGGGAACAAGCAGGTTTTAGGAAAGCTAAGGGCACCAGAAATCAGATCCTTTGCCTTAGATCATAGAAAAATATAAAGAATTCAGACTCCCTCTGGTAATGTGTTTCTTAGACTATTCTAAAGCCTTTGACTGCTGAGCATGTGAAACTGTGGGAAGTAATGAAAAGAATGGGTTTTCCTCAACACACTATTCAGGTTGATAGCCAATTTGTATAAGGAGCAAGAAGCCACGGTAAGAAACAGGTGTTGGATTGACTGACTGGCTTCAAGTTGGAATAGGAGTTAGGCAAGGATGTTTACTTTCTCCTCACTTGTTTAGTATATATGTGGAGGACATCATGCGTGAATCATTGGATGAGCTCAGGACAATAATTAGGATAGGAAGTAGATTGATCAGTAATCTGAGGTATGCTGATGATACAGTACTCCTTTGTAATGACATGGAAGAACTAAGACTAATTCATGACAAAGTTAACAAGATCAGTAATAACAGAGGACTTCAACTCGATTCTAGCAAGACAAAGATTATGGTTCTCATCTCAAAGAAAATACAAACAAAGCTCTTGAGAAACAAGTGTACCTTAATGGAGAAAGAATTGAGGAAGTCAGCAAGTTTGGGTACCTGGGATCATTATTAATGTGAAGAATTGCTGTTCAGAAGACATCAGAAAAAGATTAGGAATGGATAAAACAACAGTCAGAGACCTGTCTAAAATCTGGAAGGATGGATCTATTTCCATGGGAAAAAAGTTGAGGATTTTGGATGCAGTTGTTTTTCCAACAGCGACTTATGGATGTGAGACTTGGAACCTAAAGAAGTCAGATAAGAAATTGATGTCTGCTTTTTGAGGTGGTGTTACAGAAGGCTGTTGAGGATATCATATATAGAAAGGCATACAAATGAATGGGTGTTAGAAAAGATCAGTAGAACTTCAAGGCTCCTTAAGGATATTGACAGAAGAAAGTTAAAATATTATGGACACATAGAAGGAATGGAAGGGGGACTTCTCAGAACAGTAATAGAAGGTAAAGTTCCTGGAAAAAGAGGCAGGGGTAGACCATCAATGAAATGGATGGTGTGTGTGGAGTGACTGATCTTCAGAGAGTTGAGGTCGTCAGAAAAGCAAACAACAGGACTACATGGCGAGGTCTGGTTTGGCACATCACTGAGCATCGGAAGTTTTTGAGGATGTCTGAAGACGGAAAAAAAAAAGTTATCCAATCACATCAAGCAGACTGCAGGTGTAAATATAGATTAGCCTCGCTTAAAGCGATTATTCGCCCATCGTGCTATGGAAACGCGTTAATCGAATATAATAATCAATAGGAGAAATTATAATTAGTCCGTAACCTCCAAGGAATGTCCATAAATAATTTTTAAAATACCTTTTAAAAAACCTTTAACTGTATATCATGTAAAAGATAATGAAATTGCACTGAATTATTGAATTAAATGTTATTACGGGTTCTGATCTTTGCAGAAAGCCTGTGTAGCTCTCTGGACGCTTGCATCTTCTGTGTTGGCCACACGAAGAGAAACTTAAATTCAAGTCTAGTCGCGACTGGATGATCTTATTCTAATGACCGTTCATTTTACACAAATTATGGACTCTACAACCGTATTATAAATAATTATTTTAATTTCCCGATGTTTCGTCCTTCATATTGAGGTCATCATCTGGAGTACACATATATATATATATACAGAGAAACTAAATTACATTTCACCCAGTATGTTGAAGAGACAATTATTTGATCAACGGTTATTCTAGTGAAAATAAAATAAATTAACTACATCAAAGCTATATTCTATTTAAGACAAGATCAAAGAAACATTCTTTCACATAGATAGTTTTGTTACAGTAAAAATGATGTCGTAATTTAACCTGACAATTGTTATATTAGATATAAGATCCTGGATTGCGTATGTTCCTATTTATAATTAACTCTTAGGAAGAAAGGTTGAGTGGGTAGAATATGTGCCTTCCGTATGCTTGGGATTTTTAGACCATCGTTATTGTTAAGATTAGGGTGATTGATAAGAATTTCATGGGCCTCCTTAAATTTATGTTCATACCATGTTTTGGTGTGAAACAAACAACAGGCGCTTTTCCAGTGAATTCTATGTGAACTGTTTAGGGCATGATCAGAAAGACCAGCTTGACTTGACCATTGGTATTATATTTATGTGTTGTTTATGTTCCTTTTTTTCTGATAGGAATTAACAGAAGGATTGGACTTGGCAAGAAAGTTATTTTATGGATAGTGATCTCTCAATGGAGCGCTCGGAAAATTCACAAGACAGTTGGATATTTGCTTAGCTCCGTATTATGAACTTAATAACAAATTGCAGCATAGTGGTAAGCAAGGTCTTATTACTGACTTCTTGATAACTAAACCAGCCGAAGTATGCAATGAGAATTATACTAATGATGTCAAAGAGATTTCAAGTGATGACGACATCCGGCCGCTTGTAAATAAAAAACATCTACGAAATGTTAGTTTTGAAGAGAGTGATGACAATTAAAATATACACTTTATTTTATTTTGTCTAAAACATTTGTGCATTATGTGGAATGAAGTTTACATACAGTTTATAATTTTTTATAACTTTATACTATGTATCTGTTTCATAGTTTATATGTTTTCTTAACTTACATGAATGAATTACCTGAAATAAATAAAAATATATTTTTGTTGGACATGTCATTGTTTATATAATCTTAAAAAAAAAAAAAAAAAAACGATTTCGGACTCTAACCCTACTTTTTCTATGTGATCTGAGTCTCGCATAACCAGATTTATAACTCGACATTTTTGTGGAACCTAACATCCGCATTATACGAGGGTTTCCCATATTTATAACATGGTTGTTGAGTCAATAATTTGTGTAAAATGCATGCTGATCACCATGTTACACTAAAGGAAAAGATTATTCTAACACCGGTTCCTGATTTAGTTGATCTCACCCTAGCAAGCGGGTTTTTCATCCCGTAAATTCAAGAAAATCAACCGTAGAACCTATATTATTTCAGACAAAACATATCTTGTTATGGTTAGATACCAAGAGATGGCAGCACTTGTCTACATCAGTTGCCACTTGGCGACTTGAGATGAGCTTTGCATTATGGAAGATTCTAAGACAAGGAGTGATGAGAGCTTGGTCCACCTTTACCACGAGTTGCCTCAGTCCTGAAGATACTTCAGGTGCAAACTTTGTTTGCTTACACTTTGATAAAGGATTAAACTAAATTTATTATATAGTCGAAAATGTTATTTATTCCATTATGGGATCACGGACGCAAGTCGAGGGACGACTGTACTTGTTTAAGTCTGGTGGGGATTTTTCTTTTCAGGTCTCTAGCCATTTCGAATTAACGTTGAAATTACTATTTACTAGTTCTTCAGCCAGTATTAGTGGAGGCCGTCGGGATTTAAGGCAATTAAGGAGATTGCTTTATTTTATTTTTTTGTACTCTTTTACTAGAACATCTTATCTGTGCAGGTTCGGTGGTGCAATATTGCTCAAAGTTGGAAGCCAGTAGAGGGGAGTGGATTTGACACAACCTGTTATTGTCCTCATCACTGCATTTATTTGAGCGTCAATTTTTTTGATATGAGGACAATTTAGCCATACTGGTGAACAATATTCTGCTGCAGACTAGACTAGGCCCAACGTGGAGCGTCACAGTGTAACGTTGGGCCTAGTCTAGTCTGCAGCAGAATATTGTGTACATCATACAAAAACTAATATATATAGTTTTTGCATGATGTTATTACGGGTTCTGATCTTTAAAGAGACATTCTCCAGATGTCTTTTCAAAGACTGTTCTATCCAAGGTTACAACCAGATATTTAGGGAAATCTTGGTGCCACAGCATTGTGTTGTTAAAGCTAACCCGAAGTTTCCTATTTGCCAATTTGGTGTTTGTGTGAAAAGAGCTAACCTTGGTCTTATTGAAGTTTGGTGTATTTCTAGCTCGCCTCCATGTGGTGCACCCTGAGTAATGTCAAATGAGCTAGAGCGACTGCTGGCAGCCAGACCTATCTTAACAATTTCCTGGCTATAGACATTTGAAATCACAAGCAGAGTATAGTCTTTTTAGGAAAGACAGAAGAGATAGGCGAGGAGCTGGGGAGTACTACTGATTTGAGACGTTTTCAGTACAGTTAAGGGTGGATTCTTATGAAAGCATCATCATCATCATCAATTTTCTGATACGTACACTCAAGCGGGGTGTACAGGATACTATGACAGTTCTACATGATTGATGCCATCTACTGCCACCACCACTAGTATTTTCACAGACAATCACAAACATCCATGCCCACAGCGGGATTCGAACCTGCAGCCTTTTCTCTGGAGAACGGATAACGGATACACTAACCTCGGCCAACCAGGCAAACAAATTGGCCTAGTGGTTAGTGTATCCGTTCTCCAGAGAAAAGGCTGCAGGTTCGAATCCTGCTGTGGGCATGGATGTTTGTGATTGTCTGAAAATACTAGTGGTGGTGGGCAGTAGATGGCATTGGTGAGATGATGATAGTAGTTGTAGTTTGTTGTAGTTGGTGGATTGAGGTGGAGACAGAGTTGTAGAGTAAGTGTCCTCCCTCAATGAGTCTTTGGACTCCCTAGAGGTGTCATGTAATAATAGTAGTAGTAATAATAATTTGTTTAATTTCATTATAATAATATGCATATTTTGCCACTGTATATCTTAACATGGGAGTGTGTAGTGCATTAAGTATTATTATTATTCAGGCCTCCATGGAGTCAAGAGACTCATCGTGGGAGGTCCTTAGGAAACACAAAGTCTTCATACCACTCCTTGAACTCATTGACCGTTCTTGCTATTCACAGTATAAATAGATTAAAATGTTACAAATGTGCAGTAAAAATATATTAATATATTTTGTACTTTATTTTATACAAATTTAATTCCTGGAATGCTTGAACTTGAATAAATACCTAAATATTTTACAAGTGTCTCACTTTTCAGTATAATTCACAATATATCTCATTTCTATACTAATTTTCTTCTGACTTAATTTTTCACTGAAAAATATTTAAGGTTGTGTATTTTATGCTGACTAGATCATAATTTTGCAATTATGGGGTGGCATATGAAAACTCACCTCTTGTGGTGAAATGAGACCTATTGATTGGATATCAAGTTGCTGAGTTATATGCTTTGTTCAAGTGGGAGATGGCTGGAAAATTTTGTGAAATACTGTTCTAGGGCACTTATGACTGAATGAATCCACCTAAGTGTTGCTGATCATCTGGTTTTTTTCCTCGCTATCTTGGCACCAAACACCTATTTTTGCTAAACTTTCCTTTCCTATTCTGTTTAAGTGCAATGCTAGATGTGACAGTGACACTGCATTCTCTCCTCCTTGATAGCACAGGTTGTTGCAAGATTTTAAAAGGGTGTACCATCTGTATCTACTTGGATAGTTAACCTTTGAAAAACCAGTACTTAAAATTCAGCCACTCAACTGTTTGGTTTCCTTCAGCTACTTCCCTACTACTACTGGTAATGGTTAAAGTCGTCCTTTCATGGTCATTGCTCAATTTCCTTGCTACATATCAAGAGAATTCTATTAAAATTTCTTTTGGTTACTCATCAGTTAGCTTCCTCTCATAATTAGCTTTGGCCTTCCGTACCATACAGGTTACTCTTCTTGTCAGTGCCATGTACTGGTTATGAGCATGTGATCACTTTTTTTCTTTATTTCTTCCCTAACTTTTTCTTATTCTACAACTCCTGCTTAATGATGCTATTCATCCATCTAATTCCTATCTGATTTATCCTACTGATGCTGGGTATATAGTCTGATTCTGCTTTTTTCAAACATCTCTTGACCATCTCCCATATATTGCTAACTCCTCTCCGAATTCTTATACCATGACACTAAGCTGCCTCAGTTTGTCATAATCATATGCTTTGTAATTCCACTTATACTCCTTAACAGAAAATTCTGAATGTCTAGCAATTTCCAAAGTCAAATTACATGATTGCTTTCCACTATACACTCAGCAGAATTTAGCAGTAACTCTGATGCTATGACTAGATCCAGCACTTTCAAGCCTCCAGCCCTCTTCATTACATATTGTCTTAGTCCATCTCCATGTTCATTCCTTCCAATCTATGCGCCCATGGTTGTAGTCTCCCATAATGATTATTCATCCCATAATCATTGCTAATTTGCCAATGCATTTACATCCCCTTTATACTCTCAGGTCTATAACTGCCACCAACTAAATATTTCATCATGTTGGCCTCTATTCACACTCATATTAACTGCCTTCTGCATCCTTCTGAATCCTTGTCCTCCTGATCTGCTTTTTTTGACTTCAGTTCTTCTGCTAACATCTGTTCCCTCTGAAAATACTATATCCCTCGCACTCTGTCCCTATTACCATATCATCCTCCTTCAACCAAGTCTTACTAAAGTCTACAACTTCTGGCCAAGTTGAATAAACAAATTGCGAACACTCCTCTCCATTATTTCAAATAGGTCTAGTTAATTAGTTTTATGTAAAACTTTTATAAACTGAAACCAATAACGTAACTGCCATTTTAAGTATTCTTAATATAAGCCTATTTCTTATCAAATTACTGTGTCTGACCCAGTGGCGTATTCAGGTATAGGCCCGGGCCTATAGCGGCAGCAGAAATTTCCAGGTTCTCATTTTTGTAATTATAACATGTAACTTGTATGCTGCACATACTCGGTAACTGGACAAAAAGACAATAGGGATCGTGGTCGGGAGAGATTGATGTATTGGCGACTCGTGGCTTGAAATCGTAGGGGTGCTGCAACTTTCGAAATATATATACACACTGTAAAGTACAGTGTATACATGTTTGGATAAAATATCAAAATTACGGTAAAAATTAAAAAAAAAAAATTAGACATGAAAAAATATTGTTTATTATCGATAAAATTATACAGTTTGGTATAATTCAAAATTACTTAAAAATAAAATCACGATAATAAGAGAATTGTATAGGATTGTTGATGATAAAATTAAATATTACAAGCAAATATAAATAAATTAATAAATATATTTATATATTGAGAAAAATGAGGAGCGCTGCAGTTCCGTAGTGCATATGCACGAGCTGTCCCTGGATTGATGCTAATTAATTTTGTGTCGGTATTATTCTTACTAACAGTAACAACTTTTCCTTCTTTATTATTTTGAATTCAAATTAAGATTGTTAATTGTTGCATTTCCTTCAACTCTTTAGTTCAGTATCCTGATATATTTGTGGCAGTTAAGACGTGCTAAATCTGAAATTATTTTTCGAATTTTCAGTGCGCTTGTCATATGTTGCCATCAGAGTGGAGATAATACTGTTTTTTTGTTTTGCTTTTAAAATGTTATAAATTGTGTAAAGCATTCCGATACTTCCTGCGTGTGTTTTAAATTACTATTTAAATTTTAAAACATGGGTGACGGTAGAAAGCGACTTAGTGGTAGTGAATATAAGAAGAGGAGAAAAGAAAAGGAAGTGAAAATTAACGAAGTAGTATCAAAGACAAGAAAACTGGACAGTTTTTTTGCGTCGGTATCTGCTAATAGTAAATGTGATTTGGAAAAAGAACAAGAAGTGGTTGAGGAGATGGAAATTGAATCTGTTTCAAATCATGTGCCTACAACAAATCCCAAGAATCTGGCAGCACAGGTGACAGTGAGTAATGACCCAGCTGAGTGGATTCTAAATGACGTAACACGCGAGTATATCGCAGTTAACGGGTTTCCAAAAAATTTAGATAGTGATCTTTCAAAATCACAAAGAGCTTATCCTGACAAAGTAAAACATTTCTAAGAAACTCATTGAGAGGAATCTGATTAATGGCAAAATAATAATAAGAGATTTTCTTGTTTACTCTCCTAGTACTGGAAAGATCTTCTATGCGCCATGTTGCCTTTTTGGTGGAGGGGGAGCTGACGATAGTTACCTTGTCAGTTAATTCTCCATGCAAGAGGAGCAAATCTTGCATGGAGAACTGACTTACAAATAACTCAGCAACCGGAAGAAGAAATTAAGTACTGTAAGGCGGTGTTAAAACGAGTAGTTGCAGTTGTAAAAACATTGGCCAGTACAGGACTTGCTTTGAGGGGAAAGGATGACATTTTCGGTTCTGTGCATAATGGAAATGTAATGATGTGTCTAGAGTTAATTAGTGAATTTGATCCCTTTCTTGCTGAGCACATTGCCAAATGCGGGAAAAAAAGAAAAATGTTTCGTTTCCTATCTTTTCTTTGGCATGTATGAGGAATTTATTAAAATAATGGGCAAGAAAGTAATCAAATTTATCGTGTAAGAACTTAAAATAGCTAAGTACTATTCCATAAGTGTTGACTCAACACCAGACTTGTCACATGTTGATCAGCTGTAAATCACTGTACGATATGTGAAAGAACACGGAACTCCTGTGGAGCGTTTCTTGCGTTTCATTCCTAACGTAAGTCACAAATCTGAAGAGTTACAAGAGGCGGTTTCGACTTCACTAAACGAGCTTGGAATTGATGTAGCAATTTGCAGATAGCAGGCATATGATAATGCTAGTAACATGTCAGGCAAGTACACAGGACTGCAAGCAAGAATTCTTGAAATAAATCCATTGGCAGAATTCACACCATGCACTGGACATTCTCTGTCTCTAATTCTGTCAGTATGCTTCCACATTTTTTGATGTCCTTCAGAAAATGTACGTATTTTTCACATCTTCAACACATTGGGAGTGTTCTAAGAAAGCACCTGGAGACTTCTGCAAAAGTAATTAGACGTCTTTCGCCTACTCATTGGTCAGCTCGTGATGATGATGCCTGTCGGAGTCTTCGTGAGGCATGGAAGGAAATAATTTCCACTTTGTCCGAAATTGAAAATGATACGACCCAGAAGAAATTTATGCGATGTGAAGTAAGTGGGATTTTACGGCAACTTCAATCACTGGAGGTTGGGATCATGACCTGCCTATTGCGTGATATTCTCGCAAGAAATTACAGTGTAAACATTGATATAGGAACGGTGTGTGGACTGTACAGATCCTTCGAAAAATATTTCAATTTCAAAGAACTAGAGTTACTCTATGAATCCTACGAAGAACAGGGCAAGAAGCTTAGTAGTGGAGTTGACTTGTATGAGGAAGAGAAAAAGAGGAAGAAAAAACCCACCAGGTTTTTTGAAGACAGCGCAGATGAAATTAACGAAAATGAAGACGAGTACAATCCATCAGTCAGTTTCAAAACTGATACTTATGACACAATTTTGCACAGGCTCTCATTCGAAATAAATCGAAGAAAAGTGTCATATGGAAACCTCTCGAAGGAGTTCCGGTTTCTCACAACAATGCATGTGATATGTGAAAAGGAATCATAAAAGGGGCAAAAAAACTTCAAGAACACTTTTCGACTGATATTGAACCTGAATTTTTAAACGAATGTATGCACTTATGCACCTAAAATCAAATGGCCTAGATATAAATACATTCCTAACCTTTCACAGAAAATTCGACAGGAAGCCCTACAGCATATATATCACAATCTGGACACTGCTGTTACGATTTTTCTGTGTAAGATGGCAACAAATTGCTCAGCTGAACGATTGTTTTCCACCCTCCAAAGGTTAAAGACTACCATAGAACAACTATGAAAGAAGAAAGGCTCAGAAACTTGGCATTTCTATAAATTGAGAGCGATATTACAAGGGCACTGGACTACGAGGACGTGATAAATACCTTCACCGAACGAGAGGCAAGACGTAGAATATTTTAGGACATTTTGAGTGAGTCATAATATATATAGTTATTTATATTACGAATTTACGATATGTAAATCAATATGTTCATTAAATATGAGGGACAGCATTTTTGCGGGCCTAGGGGCGGCAAATACCTAAATACGCCACTGGTCTGACCCACAACACAATAACTACTGAATGTGTAAAATGATCTTGAAAATTTGTATAAATATCAGAACATCTCATCATAACACTGTACAACTTTTATCCTTTAATGAAACTGGAAAGGCAACTGGGTAATTTGAAAGTAGGGCATGTTAGATACAGGGGCAGCTCGTGCATAGGTACTGCAGAACTGCAGCAATCCCAATTTTTCTTGATATATAAATATATTTATTCATTCATTTATATTTGCTTGCAATATTTAATTTTATCATCCACAGTCCTATACAATTCTCTTATTTTGTATAAAAAAATAATAAATCCATCTTGTAGCACTTAGGAGGGCGAAGGACACTAGCAGCAGTGTTTACCACAGTGTCATATTGCTAAGCGCGCAAGCAAAACCACGTCATAGTGAGATGCGAGCTATTAGTAATGCGGCACTGTCCGTCGCACAGTTAAACTGTTGTTTATATGCAGTTTGCGCCAGTAGTAAAGTAGAGAGTGTAGTGCTTATCGTGTTGTAGAGTAGAGAGTGTAGTGCTTATCTATACACCCATACAACTATATTGTGTTTACGGAGTAAACACGATATATCCCATGATCAACAAAGGAAAACTTGAAACCGAACTTCGAGTATTCTACAGCAGACCCGACATGCATGATTATTGTAAATTAACTGACTTGTTAAAATTTATAACAGAAAATAAATTAGATTGTGTTCTTAATGAAATTACTGTATTGATAAAAGTTCTCTTGACAATTCCTATGACTACATCAGAGCCTGAACGCTGTTTTTCAACATTAAAGAAAATAAAAACATTTCTGAGGAGCACTGTGACTCAGGATAGGTTAAATGCACTTGCGATGATTTCAACGGAGAAAAAATTCTTCAACAGTCACACAAACATCAAGGAAAAAGTTATTGACATTTTCGCTTGAAACAAAACAAGAATGGATTTTATTTTTAAGTAATTTTGAATTACACTAAACTGTATAATTTTATCAATAATAAACAATATTTTTTCATGAAACAAAACAAGAGTTTATTTTATTTTTAAGTAATTTTGAATTATACCAAACTGTATAATTTTACCGATAATAAACATATTTCATGTGTATTTAAAAAAAATTTTTTTTTACCGTAATTTTGATATTTTATTCAAACACATATACACTGTACTTACAGTGTGTATGTATATTTCGAAAGTTGCAGCACCCCCACGATTTCAAGCCACGAGTTGCCGCTTAGATAAAATAGAGAAACTTTATAGAATAGTCTATGACTGCTTGGTTTTATTTCCAAATACAAAATTTGGATATCAGTTTTCCACTGCAGTGGCCATTTGTGAAAAATGCAAGTACCAAAATCAAAACTGCACAGTTAACTGGCAAGTTCATTTTCATAAAAGAAAAATAAATTGTATTCACTGAAATTATGTCAAGGACATCCCTCTAGTTTAATGCAGTAACCATTATGCAGCACTTTGTCAGCAGAACATTGACATCCTGGTACACAGGGTTTAAAACATTGATTTGCTAATACTTTGAGAGGAACATCTTTATTTTCACAAGTACGAGGACAAGCAGGACCACACTCATCAAATACTAATCCTGTATCTTCAGGGCAGCCAATAGCTAGGGAAAAAACAAGAATTTTTATTAATACTTATAGTATTATATAAAGCATGTTTAGATTTTTTGTATTTATTATTATTCAGCAGGCACGAATAATACCCGAAAATTTCATTACATGAAATCCATTATGGAAGAATGTATAACTCTGCTAATGATTGTGTTTGCCAAGGCACACAGTCGTTAGCAGAATTATACATTCTATGTGGAAGTAGTAACTTATAATTGTAAGAGAGGAGGTTAACTGATTAGTTTTTCTGGTTTAAGCAGGATTCATTATTATTATTATTGCATGACACCTCCAAGGAGTTCAAGGCCTTATCATAAGAGAACATTCCACACCATACTTAATCCTCCATCTAGATACATTCTAAGAGAAAAAGTAAATATTGTAATTATATTTGGTAAGTATTAAATAATTAGAGTAGTTTTCTCAATTATCCGACTGCAATGGGAGAGCAATGTGCCAGTCAGATAATTGGAGTGGATAACTGAAAGTAAAGATACATGGTTTTGTGTTGGGAGTCAGTTCATGCTAACTCATTCAAATGTTGGTCAGTTGAAGATTTGTTCATTTGAAGATTGGATAATTGAGAGATTACTGTATATAAATATATTAAACATGAGTGATTAAAATCAAATATCAGAGAAGCTTTATACTCTGCCTAAACCAAAGCATGTAGCATATGCAGATTAGTCATCAACAGATCCAAATCAGAAATTATAAAGGCTAAGAGCAGAAAACTTGCCTCTTATCCAAATGGAAGTTATGCCTTCAGGTCTCTTGCTAAGCCCAATGGACACAATTTCTGTTCACCTGCACTCCCACCTCTCCTTCACATAGTGACGGGACCACTGTAACTTCACCAAATGAAAAAGCTGACCTCCTGGCATCACTCTTTTCCTGGAACTCCTGCATAGATGATCAAGGGAAATCACTTCCTACCATAATGGAATCCAAGTGCCATATGCCTCCTGTAGTTTTCCAACAAAACAAGTAATTAGAAAACTACTAAATAACTTGAAAGCTAAAAAGGTCTTTTGATCCTGATGGCATCTCTCCAACTGTTCTTAATCATTGTGCTCCAGAGCTAACACCTGTCCTGCATCATCATCTCTACAATCTATCATACATAGCTGGTACTTATCCCAATGTGTGGATGCAATTTCATGTACATCCTATTCCAAAAAAGGGAGAATTGCACTGCCAAACTACCAACTGATTACAATCACTTCTATCCTCTCCAAAATAATGGAGAAAGTCATCAATAGCTAACTCCTCCACTACTTAGAGGCCCATCAATTAATCAACGACCACCAGTACGTATTCCACCATTCCAGATCCACAGTTGACCTCATAGCTTACATCACCCATCAGCAGACAAGTGCCATGGAAAGGTTTGGAGAAACTTGTGCTGTCGCTCTCGACATTTCCAAAGCTTTTGACTGTGTGTGTGTGTGGCATCAAGGCCTGTTAAACAAATTGTCACCTTCTGTAATTGGGTATCTGGCTTTCTTTTTGGTCATTCTCTGCAAATCATGGTAGATAGCTCCCTCTCTTCAAGCTTCGCCAGCAATGCTAGTGTGCCTCAAGGCTCTGTCCTATCACCTATTCTTTTTCTCCTGTACACAAATGACCTACTCACAGTCACCATTAATCCTATCCACAGCTTTGCCATTGCAGATGATAGTACTCTCTACTCATTCTATTCATTAGACAAACCATGCAATATTGACATCCCAGGTTATGCAATCATTTACAATTAGTTCCTTAAACACTGATCTACATACTATCCTTCAATAGAGAGAGAACAATCTTACGATGTTCAGTGCCACCAAAAACACAGTCTTGCCTTTTCTCTCACAAAAGAGATCTCAGCTCACCTACCATTATCCTCAGTAATACCCAAATCACCAGACAAGATCAGATCTCACTGCTTGGACCAACATTTAACTCTAATCTCTCCTGGCACATCACATCAATAGCTTCCTTAGTATCCAAAAAACTAGGCATTCTCTTTCATTCAAGATGCTATTTTACAACCTATCAACTTTTTATAATATCCACATCCCAAATCTGCCCATGCTTAGAATGCTGTGCACATATTTGGGGTGATTCACTTAAAACTTCCCTTAAATTACTTGACACTGCCCAAAGACAAGCAATTAGGCACATGGATGATCCCTCTCTTACAGATTCACTTCAATCTCTATCTCACAGAAGCAATATTTCAGCATTATGTCTGTTCTATAGGTACTTCCACGTTTATTGCTCTGCTGGTGAACTGGCAACCATCATTCCTCCACTTTCAGTTGCACCTGTTAACAAAAGAACAACAGTTGCTGATCATCCCTTTACTGTGTAGCTGCAAACACACTGAACTTGTTTCTCCTCTTCCTCTTTTATTCTGTTCACCTCTGACCCCTGGAACAGTTTTCCTCATGAAATATTCTAAAACAACTACAACCTGGAACTGTTCAAAAACTTCTATCTCAGTTCTAATCTGCCTTGGTTGTCCCTGACTTCCTCGAGCCATTCCTCTCTCTCTCATTACCATTCTCAGTACCCTCTTCAAACTCAACTGTTCTCCTTACCACCCAGGCCATTCCATTTCTGTCATGTCTACTCACACTTTAATTTCCTCTTTGAGTATTGACTTTTCTCATGGTATGTTCCTTTTATACCCCAAACTCACTCCACATTTCTATAAACTTAATATCAATTTTCTGGACAACCTACATATTAACTCTTTTGCATAATTGCCTTTCTACTCAACTTACCTCTATCACACAGTGGCTTTAATAAAAGTATCATGGTGTATCCATTCCTCTTATCTAATTCAATGGTAACATTATTATAAAATGTGAACAAGTTGATAAAACATGACCTTCCCTTAGATAGCCCATGCTGTTCATTACAAAGTAGAAATTTTCTGTCAGCTCATTTCTGAATGTGAGCCCTAACCAACTTTTCCAAAATCTTCACCACCACTCCTGAGATACTGATTGATCAATAGTCGGATACATCAGCCTTTGCACCACTCTTGTGCTATGCAAATACTATACATTCTTTCCACTCATGTGGAATCTTTCCTGTTCTGAGACTCAAATTATATGGCCTGGTCAAGGGAATAGCCAGTTCAGTTGAATACTCTTTTGCATCCATGTCGATATCTCATCAGTTCCTACTGCAGAATTCTTATTCAGTTTGTGCAACAGCTTTAATATTTCTTCCTCATTCACATGAGGTTCATCATACAGTGAAGAGGTAGTAGCGAGTTTAATGTTCCACATACCAGGTTGATAGCTTTTAGCAAAATGGCTACTCATTAGTTGAACGATCACTTCTCCATCAGTCACCCACATACCATTTGCATTCAGTAGAGTTATTCTTTCAAATTCATTCTTTCTTTTACTTGCAGCATAATGATAGAATTCTTTTGGGTTGTCTTTAACTTGCAGAGCCAGTTTCTTTTCATACTCAGCTTTCCGTACAATAGTTGTGACTCTTCTGGTCTTCCTTCCACATCATCCTTTTCTTACAAATCTCTTGCTTGATAAGGTTACACATCCATTTGACTCTTAATCTATTTATTCTTCACACTCTTGTGACACATTCTGATATTACATCATTTAAGTATTTTTCATATGCTTCCCATGCACTGTTGATATTCTTCTCATTCAGCAACCAATCCCTGTTGCGCTGAACTCAGTATACTCCTCAGTTGGTCATAATTTCCTGCTTTGTAGCTCAGCATGTAACCTTTTCTGAATGGAATATTCATAAACTTAGCCACTTCCCAAGTGAATACTACATGATCACTGTCACCAATCGGAGGAAGAATGGTTACATCTTTAACTGAAACACCCTCTGACACTATAATCAAATCTAACACTCTTTGACCTCGAGTTCCTTCTGTCACATGCTGCTTGAGAAAGTTGTCTCGCAACAGCTCAATAAATGAAGTTTCATTCTTCTCATGAGATTTTACTGCTACCAATCAATGTTTGGATAATTCAAGTCCCCCATTATAATTACTCTTTACACACCCATCATCTTTATTTGATGATGCATTACTTCATCACTAACAACTGATCCACCCCACTATGTATTTGATCAACTTACACTAAATGGCTTCAAACTCACTGCCACATGAAAAACTCTTACTAGTATTACAATCACAGGTCTCAACACTAACTGGATTCAAGTTATCCGATATCATTAACAGCACACCCCTTCTCTCCTATTCTGTCTCACTAATGCCTTATAGGGTCCGAACATTTCTGATACTCTTAGCATTCGTGTACAGACATAATAAGCTACCTGCATGTTCTTTTGTATACTCTTGTCTGTAGTCTGTGTCACACAGTTGGACAACTGGCAGATCTCTTTTCTTCTATAGTGCCTAATATATGCAGATATCTTTGCACACATTTAGTGGGTCCAAACTAGATGAAGACAAAATCGAAATCATTATCTCATAATCATTTCCATGATGAAGCCAATTCCTGTCATTAACACAGTTACATAACATTGTTACTCTTACACAATATTCTTACCATTCCTCCCATCATAATTTAGTTTCCCTGACTCTTTGTGTTAGGTCTCATACCAGTTATTAGTTTTCAAAAACTCCTGATACCAAATGCATTGTAAGAGGAATGGCATTCAAGTGTATGCCATTCCTCTTATACAAATCCAATCTTCCTTCAAACTCACTCCACACATCCAAAAACTCTTTACATTCCTTGTACATAGTTTACACATTGAACTGTTTGCTATCATAGCCCTTCTTCTTAATCAATTTTTGTCATATCAAGATAATATACTTATGGTTTTCACTTTCTTACTCTTCACTCTTGCTTCTTCCAACAACCCTTTCATGCCATCTTTTATATTAAACTTATGACTAATTAAGTCATTAGTACCTCCTACAGTTACAATCTTGTTTACTTTTAATTTCTGTTTTTCAATTGCATTCGCCACATTTTTAATTTTGCTCTAGGAGAACCTGAAGCTATAACCCACTTATCAACAGTATGTTTTATTATTGAGTCATCATACCAAATAATATCCTTCTTTTTACAATCAATGTTACTTAGATGATTTTTGTTACTTACTAACTTACTTGATTCCATGGTTTGTTGTTTCTTATGCTGCTGTTTAATTTTCTTTTCCTATGTTCATTCAAACAGTGCTCAACTTTCTATAATTCCTACATCACCTCTCTAATAATCTGCTTTAACTTTGCTATTATGAAGGTTAATTCATTTTCAATAACCTCCTTAATATCTTAGCTTTGTTGCTAACTTTCTTGCTCCTCTTAGTGTTGTGCTTCTTGTGTGTTTTTGGCACCATTTAAAACTATATTTTAAACAATATGCTAGCCTGGTTAGCATATCTGTTCTCCAGCCAAAAGGCTGCAGGTTCGAATCTCGCCACGGGCATAAATGTTTGTGATTGTCTGTGGAAATACTAGTCGCGGTGGTGGTCATTAGATGGCATTAGTGTAGTTGAACCCGCTCTCCATCTACGGATTCGAACCCCGCCATTGGCAAGGATGCTTGTGATTGTCTGTGAAAATATTAGTGGTAGTGGTGGGTGGTAGATAGCATTGGTGTAGATGATGGTAGTTGCGATTCATTGTAGTTCATGGGTGTGGAGGTGGAGAGCTGTAGAATAGGTGTTCTTCCTCGATGAGTCTTGGACTCCTTGGAGGTGTCATGTAATAATAATAATAATATATGTTGATTCTCGTAGATAGGCTTATACGTTGGTTATGCATTTCTAAATAACTTAGGGAATTGAAACAACGTAGATCCGAATATAAATTAAATAATACTTTAATAGATATCTCCGATATTTCGGCAATGTCTCATTGCCATTTTCTATAGGAACTTACAAAAGGCAGGAGCACAACAAGCTCTAACAATATAGTAACTGGAAATGAAGATATGAAGCTATCTTTCTCCTAGAAGTCCTGATGGTGCCCTCTGGTGGGCTAAGTAGGCATTCTTGGCCGTTGGGCTGAAGGTCTGCTGATGTATGCCTCCCAAATCTGGGGCAGTCGCATACAACCAAATTTGTTGAGGTTTGGAGAGTTTCTTAGGGCAGAGGCTGATTCCACAAATAATCTTTCGAATTTATATTTGCTCCGGTGTATTATTTTTGCTTTCTTCCACTGTATTCTGTGGCGAGTATCCAGAGCATGGTCTGCAAGACCAGAATGGCTATATTTGTAAAACCGGATGTAGTCCTTGTGTTCAGAAATTCTGATATTCGCTGTCCTGCCTGTTTGGCCAAAGTACGACAGTTTACAACTGCAAGGGACCTGGTATACACCAGGTAGGTCTAGGGGAAGTGGTTGGTCTTTGGTAGAGCGGATAAGGGATGCCAATTTTCTGTAAGGCCTGTAACAGGAGGTGAGGTCATGTTTTTTTAGAATTTTGGTAATTATTTCCGAGGTGCCTCGGATGTAGGGAATGATGATGGATTTAGATTAATCTATCTTGTGGAGGGGGGGAGGAAGGGGGCTGTGGTTTGTAGGTTTTAATATTTTTTTGGGGGGGGTAGCCATTGGCTGAGAAAGTGTTTAAGATGTGATTTAGTTCAGTGTTAAGGGCTATGTCGTTAGAACAGATTAGTTTAGCCCTGTTGTATAGTGTTTTTACCACTCCATATTGTTGTGAGAGGGGTGGTGAGATTGTTGGTGGATGTATCTGCCTGTATGGGTGGGTTTTCTGTAAACTGAGAAAACCAAAGTTCCATCATGCTGGCGGGCGACTAGTGTGTCTAGGAAGGGGAGGCAGTTGTTTTCCTCTTTTTCCAGGGTGAACTTGATTCTGGCGTGTTGGTTGTTTAAGTGTGTGAGGAAGGAGAGGAGTGTTTCAGAGCCATGTGGCCAAATAGCGAACACATCATCAACGTAGCGAAGCCATATGGTTGGTTTTTGTGGGGCAGAGGCTAAGGCTTTTTCCTCAAAGGTGTCCATAAAGAAATTGGCTAAGGGTGGGGAGAGTGGTGAGCCCATGGCTGTCCCCTCTATTTGTTTGTAGAATTTTCCCTGCCAAACGAAATAGCCTGAGTTCATTGTGAACTGAAATAGGGCTGAGATATCGGGAGAAAATTTAGCTTGGATTAGCTCTAAAGTTTCCTTGAGTGGGACATTGGTGAATAAGGAGGAGACGTCGAAGCTGACCATTATGTCATTATGTTGGAGTGTAAGGTTTTCTATGCTGGCTTTGAAGTGGGCTGAGTTTTTTATGTGTGATGGTGTGTTGCCAGTATAGTGTGTGAGCTCTTTGGCCAAATGTTTAGCTAATTTGTATGTGGGGGAATCAATGCCATCCACTATGGGACGTAATGGCACATTTTCTTTATGTATTTTTGGGAGTCTGTAAATACGGGGGGGTATAGAGTTAAACGGTTTTAATCTGTTGGTAACTTCTACAGGCCAAGAAGTGACTTTCTTAAGGAGGCTGTGAAGTTTTCTAATTTGTGAGTTGGTGGGATTGTAATTGATAGGGAGGTAAGTAGCCCGATCTAATAGGAGAGCATTCAGCTTACCTTTGTAGTCCTTTTGGTTAAGTACTACAGTTGCATTTCCTTTATCCGCTTTGGTGATAACTATTTCTTTATTATTTCTCAATTCCTGTAGGGCTTCAAATTCCTTGTTGGATATATTGGTTTTGGGTGGTTTTGCTATGGAAAGGACACAAGCTACATCCAGTCTTACACTGTTGGCGATTTGATGTGGAAGGTGGCGGATTCCTCTTTCGATCTGGATCATTATATCCTCACTTGGTATTTTTTTGGGAGCAATGGCGAAGTTGTGGCCACGTGAAAGCACGTTGAGAGCTTCAGGCTTCAGGGTGACTGAAGAAAGGTTGATTACGGTGTTGGTAGCAAGTTCTGGATTGACGGTGGAATTCTTTTTTATTATTAATTTATCGAATTTCTTCATCTGTCGGCTTCGTATTTTTTCAAACTCTTTGTCTGCGGAGGTACACGAGACGTCATGTAAAATTGTCCACAGTTCTTGATTCAAAGTGCACGACAGTTCCTCTTCGAGGGTACGAATAGCTTCGTTAATTTTGGCTAAGCCTAACCGCGTGGCGGTGATTTGTTCGCGTGGTAACGCGTAGCTAGCGTGGTGTGGTTGTATATACGGAGCGCTTTTTGCGAAACAAAACGGTGCTTCAATTTCACACAGTTTGGGATTACCTTGTTATCCCGGCAGCGTTTCAGGAAAGTCAGACGATTTAATTGTCTTGACAGCTTCATCTTCATTTTACCATATTGGCGAGCCTTCCGTGCGATAGTATCTCTGTGGATGATGTTGATTCTCATAGATAGGCTTATACGTTGGTTATGCATTTCTAAATAACTTAGGGAATTGAAACAACGTAGATCCGAATATAAATTAAATAATACTTTAATAGATATCTCCGATCAGCAGACCTTCAGCCCAACGGCCAAGAATGCCTACTTAGCCCACCATCAGGACTTCTAGGAGAAAGATTGCTTCATATCTTCATTTCCAGTTACTATATTGTTAGAGCTTGTTGTGCTCCTGCCTTTTGTAAATTCCTATAGAAAATGGCAATGAGACATTGCCGAAATATCGGAGCTATCTATTAAAGTATTATTTAATTTATATTCAGATCTACGTTGTTTCAATTCCCTAAGTTATTTAGAAATGCATAACCAACGTATAAGCCTATCTACGAGAATCAACATCATCCACGGAGATACTATCGCACGGAAGGCTCGCCAATATGGTAAAATGAAGATGAAGCTGTCAAGACAATTAAATCGTCTGACTTTCCTGAAACGCTGCCGGGATAACAAGGTAATCCCGAACTGTGTGAAATTGAAGCACCGTTTTGTTTCGCAAAAAGCGCTCCGTATATACAACCGCGCTAGCTACGCGTTACTACGCAAACAAATCACCGCCACGCAGTTAGGCTTAGCCAAAATTAACGAAGCTATTCGTACCCTCGAAGAGGAACTGTCGTGCACTTTGAATCAAGAACTGTGGACAATTTTACATGACGTCTCGTGTACCTCCGCAGACAAAGAGTTTGAAAAAATACGAAGTCGACAGATGAAGAAATTCGATAAATTAATAATAAAAAAGAATTCCACCGTCAATCCAGAACTTGCTACCAACACCGTAATCAACCTTTCTTCAGTCACCCTGAAGCTCTCAACGTGCTTTCACGTGGCCACAACTTCGCCATTGCTCCCAAAAAAATACCAAGTGAGGATATAATGATCCAGATCGAAAGAGGAATCCGCCACCTTCCACATCAAATCGCCAACAGTGTAAGACTGGATGTAGCTTGTGTCCTTTCCATAGCAAAACCACCCAAAACCAATATATCCAACAAGGAATTTGAAGCCTTACAGGAATTGAGAAATAATAAAGAAATAGTTATCACCAAAGCGGATAAAGGAAATGCAACTGTAGTACTTAACCAAAAGGACTACAAAGGTAAGTTGAATGCTCTCCTATTAGATCAGGCTACTTACCTCCCTATCAATTACAATCCCACCAACTCACAAATTAGAAAACTTCACAGCCTCCTTCAGAAAGTCACTTCTTGGCCTGTAGAAGTTACCAACAGATTAAAACCGTTTAACTCTATACCCCCCCCGTATTTACGGACTCCCAAAAATACATAAAGAAAATGTGCCATTACGTCCCATAGTGGATGGCATTGATTCCCCCACATACAAACTAGCTAAATATTTAGCCAAAGAGCTCACACACTATACTGGCAACACACCATCACACATAAAAAACTCAGCCCACTTCAAAGCCAGCATAGAAAACCTTACACTCCAACATAATGACATAATGGTCAGCTTCGACGTCTCCTCCTTATTCACCAATGTCCCACTCAAGGAAACTTTAGAGCTAATCCAAGCTAAATTTTCTCCCGATATCTCAGCCCTATTTCAGTTCACAATGAACTCAGGCTATTTCGTTTGGCAGGGAAAATTCTACAAACAAATAGAGGGGACAGCCATGGGCTCACCACTCTCCCCACCGTTAGCCAATTTCTTTATGGAGACCTTTGAGGAAAAAGCCTTAGCCTCTGCCCCACAAAAACCAACCATATGGCTTCGCTACGTTGATGATGTGTTCGCTATTTGGCCACATGGCTCTGAAACACTCCTCTCCTTCCTCACACACTTAAACAACCAACACGCCAGAATCAAGTTCAGCCTGGAAAAAGAGGAAAACAACTGCCTCCCCTTCCTAGACACACTAGTCACCTGCCAGCCTGATGGAACTTTGGTTTTCTCAGTTTACAGAAAACCCACCCATACAGGCAGATACATCCACCAACAATCTCCCCCCCCCCTCACAACAATATGGAGTGGTAAAAACACTATACAACAGGGCTATACTAATCTGTTCTAACGACATAGCCCTTAACACTGAACTAAATCACTTTCTCAGCCAATGGCTACCCCCCAAAAAAAATCCAAAAAATATTAAAACCTACAAACCACAGCCCCCCTCCTCCCCCCTCCACAAAAAAGATTACTCTAAATCCATCACCATTCCCTACATCCGAGGCACCTCAGAAAAAATTACCAATATTCTAAAAAAACATGACCTCACCTCCTGTTACAGGCCTTACAGAAAATTGGCATCCCTTATCCGCTCTACCAAAGACCAACCACTTCCCCTAAACCTACCTGGTGTATACCAAGTCTCTTGCAATTGTAAACTGTCGTACTTTGGCCAAACAGGCAGGACAGCGAATATCAGAATTTCTGAACACAAGGACTACATCCGGTTTTACAAATATAGCCATTCTGGTCTTGCAGACCATGCTCTGGATACTCGCCACAGAATACGGTGGAAGAAAGCAAAAATAATACACCGGAGCAAATATAAATTCGAAAGATTATTTGTGGAATCAGCCTCTGCCCTAAGAAACTCTCCAAACCTCAACAAATTTGGTTGTATGCGACTGCCCCAGATTTGGGAGGCATACATCAGCAGACCTTCAGCCCAACGGCCAAGAATGCCTACTTAGCCCACCAGAGGGCACCATCAGGACTTCTAGGAGAAAGATAGCTTCATATCTTAATTCCAGTTACTATATTGTTAGAGCTTGTTGTGCTCCTGCCTTTTGTAAGTTCCTATAGAAAATGGCAATGAGACATTGCCGAAATATCGGAGATATCTATTAAAGTATTATTTAATTTATATTCGGATCTACGTTGTTTCAATTCCCTAAGTTATTTAGAAATAATATATGTTATTCTTAGCTTAAATGTCTCATTACAGGGCAAAGCCCCCCCCCCCCACCAACCTCTCCTATCCTGGTCCACTCTTGTCCATGTGACTCTGAGTTGGTTATTTATGAAGATAGACAGTGCAGAAAGGAAGAGGAGTGCTACTGATAATAGCAGAGGAGTTAAGTCTATCCAAGGAGGAGATGAAAGAGGTAAATAGTAGTAAGGGATTGGCAGTAGGGTGTGAAGTAAAGGTAGAGAAGATGAAATATTAAGTTGGATGTTGTTACAGACCATGTAATGTTGACAGCAGTGAAAAAGAAAAAAAAAAAATTTAATATCTGATCCACACATGAAAGGATACAAGACCTATAGCACATTAGTGCCGTGTGTTAGCAAGAGGAATAGGAGGAGGAATCTGTTCACATTTTGCTTGAACAACTAAGGGTTGTGATCTTTAGGGAAGGCCGAGTGGAGGAGACTGTTCGGAATGAAAGAGGAGACAGTGAAGTTGGTTTTGGCGAGTTTCAAGATGGACTTTAAAAGGGGTGTTGGTTAGCAGTGGGTCTTGTTTTAATGATTTTGGAGGAGAGGGGAGAGGGAGTAGAGTGGCCAATTCAGCAGAGCACTGTCCATGAAGGTACCTATAGAAGAGGCACAAGGCAGAAACCGAATGTCTGTGAGAGAAGGATTATTAATTAGCTGGACAGTCCAGCTTCTGTCAAGAAGTTGGATTCCCCTTCTTGACAGAATCGAACTATCTTAGAGAGGATTGTAGTGCACCGCCTCAAATATGGGAGCAGTATTCCATGGCCTAAACTATGGACTCCAAAAGGAAATAAATAGGAGAGTTCAACTTGTCTGGAGTGCATTCAGAAAATTGAAAAACATTTTTCAAAACAATGATTTAAAAAGGAAGACATTTAACCAGTGTATACTTCCAATCATCTCATATGGTTGCGAAACTTGGTCACTAACAAGAGCACTGGCAAATAAATTAACAGCAACTCAAAGAAAAATGGAGAGGTTGATGCTAGGCATCACATTAAAAGATAAGAAGCGAAACACCTGGATAAGAAGTCAGACTTGCATCACTGACATCATTCTTCACCACAAGCGACTAAAATGGAAATGGGCCGGACATTTATCCAGAAGAGAAGATGAGCGATGGACACGATACTTACGAACTGAATTCCTAAAGAAGGGAAACAAAGCCGACGACATCCTAAAAGAAGGTGGTCAGAGTTTATTGGGGAAAGTTGGTCAACCATTATCCAAGAAGAGAGAAAGGTGGAAAGAACTGGAGGATGCCTTCGTCCAACAGTGGACAGAAAATGGCTGAAAAGAAGAAGAGAAGATTCCATGGCTGGGCGGATTTGGGATTTGTATGGAGTTGTGGAGGTGTGACGTAATGTCTTGTGCAAAATAGACACTACTGCACTTGGAGGCTGCAGAGGCTATAGTTGAAATGTGGTTTTACCAGAAAAGATTGTAGGTGCAGGTCATCCAAGAAGAGAAATCTCATCGTGAAATTTGATTGTCATTGAGAAGGTCACTAGATTTTGCATTGACTGTTGCGCAAATTTAATTTTTTAGTAACCAGTTTGGCTATGGCCCTTGGTTACACATAAAAATAAAATAAAATAAAATATTGTTAAAACTCACTAACTTATTTTAAATATTTGTATACATTACAAAAACTATCTGATAATGTATTTGACCCTATTTGTATATATACAGGGTGTTCGGGATAAATTTGACAGTTTCGTAAGGAAAAAGAAAATCTTCTTTGTATCTATTAAATTTAATGAATTGACAAAAAAACATTACAGGCAGAGTTAATTACAATACTATCAACAAGATTTACTCAAAATAACCACCATTAGCATCGATCACAGCTTCAATTCTGCTTCGGAACCTCGAACAAGCTGATGCTACAGTCTCCCTGGGAAGGGCCGCAAAAACTGTTTTAATTTTATCCATTAACTGAGCTTTTGTATTACTGGAAGTGCGATTGGTGTCTTTTTCAACTGCGCCCCATACAAAATAATCCATGGGGTTAAGGTCTGGGGAGTTTGGAGGCCAAACATTTGGACTGGTGAAGTCGTAGAAATTTTCAGACAACCATTTTTGACTTTTCCCAGAGGTGTGGCAAGGGGCCGAATCCTGCTGCCATACATACGGCCTACCATTGGCTACCCTTGTTATCCAGGGCTTGACTACAGTTAGCAACTCCACGAACAAAGCCCGAATTCCAATGCCAGGGTTCTTCAACACCTGTTCCTGCAGATTTGCGAGGAATTCTGCTGTACGAACGCAATCAGATCGTCTGCTAGGGATCTTTCTTCTTGCTACATCCTCGTAGTCACCATTGCAAGTCTCTAGTTCATGCCTGATTGTTTTTACTGTATTCAGGGAGCATTGGGCAGCAGTCGTAATATCCTTATTTTGATGGCGGGCACGAATCATCATGATACAAGTTATTCTCTTCCATGATTCAGGTGGGTTCCAGCTATCCATCCTTTCTGACATCTTGTATATGAATGAAGAAGGGTCCAAACTTTTAAATGAAGAGAAGTGTGTGTTAATACATGTAACTTACGGAAAAATATAATTAATTATAAATATGTCAAATTTATCCCGAACACCCTGTATATATATACAGGGTGTTCGGGATAAATTTGACAGTTTCGTAAGGAAAAAGAAAATCTTCTTTGTATCTATTAAATTTAATGAATTGACAAAAAAACATTACAGGCAGAGTTAATTACAATACTATCAACAAGATTTACTCAAAATAACCACCATTAGCATCGATCACAGCTTCAATTCTGCTTCGGAACCTCGAACAAGCTGATGCTACAGTCTCCCTGGGAAGGGCCGCAAAAACTGTTTTAATTTTATCCATTAACTGAGCTTTTGTATTACTGGAAGTGCGATTGGTGTCTTTTTCAACTGCGCCCCATACAAAATAATCCATGGGGTTAAGGTCTGGGGAGTTTGGAGGCCAAACATTTGGACTGGTGAAGTCGTAGAAATTTTCAGACAACCATTTTTGACTTTTCCCAGAGGTGTGGCAAGGGGCCGAATCCTGCTGCCATACATACGGCCTACCATTGGCTACCCTTGTTATCCAGGGCTTGACTACAGTTAGCAACTCCACGAACAAAGCCCGAATTCCAATGCCAGGGTTCTTCAACACCTGTTCCTGCAGATTTGCGAGGAATTCTGCTGTACGAACGCAATCAGATCGTCTGCTAGGGATCTTTCTTCTTGCTACATCCTCGTAGTCACCATTGCAAGTCTCTAGTTCATGCCTGATTGTATTTACTGTATTCAGGGAGCATTGGGCAGCAGTCGTAATATCCTTATTTTGATGACGGGCACGAATCATCATGATACAAGTTATTCTCTTCCATGATTCAGGTGGGTTCCAGCTATCCATCCTTTCTGACATCTTGTATATGAATGAAGAAGGGTCCAAACTTTTAAATGAAGAGAAGTGTGTGTTATTACATGTAACTTACGGAAAA